>NW_028261382.1:14002797-14292797 GCF_051295495.1 Thamnophis sirtalis | reverse complement strand
GCACTGAGTTTTATAAATATGAGTATGATAGTGTAGAATAATCATATCCAAGGACCAGTGGTGGGTTTCAAAAAATTTTGGAACCTCTTCTGTAGGTGTGGCCTGCTTTCCGGGTCCACTGGTGGAACCTCTTCTAACCGGTTCAGTAGATTTGATGAACCGGTTCTACCGAATAGGTGCGAACTGGTAGGAACCCACCTCTTGGATGATCACTGAAACATGAGTGAGCAGTCTGCAGCAGCAGCCAAAAAAGCTAATACAATCCTTGGTTGTATAAACAGTGGTACTGAATCAAAATCATGTGAAGTATTGGTACCACTTTATAAATCCTTAGTAAAAAGAACAACTGAGATGATTAAGGGCCTGGAGATAAAAACATATGAACGGCTGCAGGAATTGGGTACATCCACTCTAGAGAAAAGAAGGACTAGAGGTGACATGATAGCAGTATTCTAGTATTTGAGGGGCTGCCACAAAGAAGATGGGGTCAATTATTTTCCAAAGCACCAAAAGACAAGACAAGACACAATGGATAGAAACTAATCAAGGAGAGAAGCAACTAGGAATTAAGGGGAAACTTCCTAACAGTGAGGACAATTAACCAGTGGAACAGCTTGCCTTCAGAAGCTGTGGGTGCTTCATCACTGGAGGTTTTTAAGAAGAGACTGGACAATCACATATCTGAAATGGCATAGGGTCTCCTGCTTGAGCAGGGGGTTGGGCTAGAAGACCTCCAAGGTCCCTTCCAGCTCTATTCCGATTGATTGATTGGGACTGATAGAAAAGGGGAGAATGAGACACTTGCTAAATCAGTTTAGAAAATGATGTACAAATGAATATAACTCAAGGCCAGAGTATCCATGCTGGAGGCCTTGAAGCATCACTGGTAGGGATGGGAAAGCATTTTCTTTGAGATTCTGGACTACACTGATGGTCACAAGTGAGTCAGTAGAAGACCACAGACTCCTTGGTAATTGATTCTAGTTCCAAGATCAATCCTGAGATTGCTCATGTATAAGAGATGGCTTCAATATGTATACCTAGCCTCTGAATAACCAGTAATATTTCCTTCCTTCTGTTTTCCATGCATCTCCTGTTACTATTATTTCCACCTCAAAAACTGCCCCCTGCATCATTCCCCATCACTCTCCCTATTCATCCAGTCTGTTTTCTCCACAAGCAAAGCTTGTAGTAGGCGTGGGTAAAATTGGATGCTTTGATTAGAAATGGGTGAACTGGAAGGAAGATAATAGTCTAGTCTTCCCACAACTGATCTCTCAACAAGGGGTCAGTGATGGGGGTCAACAGTTGTAATCAGAGTCCCAATGCATGAAGGAAGAGAGGAGGGAGAATCTGTATCATCTAATAAAGTGCAATGGAGCAAATTGGGGAAAAAAGAGATATCAGACATTCTCTTAATCTGAGTCATTTTTGTTTTCAAGGGGTGGCATGGTAAGGATAAAGTTGATGGATCCAGAGATGCAGAATCACTGCTGATTTTGAACATAATTGCACCTATCCCGTTTTAGAATATAATAGAATAGAATAGAGTAGAGTAGAATAGAATAGAATAGAATTCTTTATTGGCCAAGTGTGATTGGACACACAAGGAATTTGTCTTTGGTGCATATGCTCTCAATGTACATAAAGAAAAACAAAGTACATTAATCAAGAATCATAAGATACAACAGTGATAGTCATAGGTTACTAATCAGGAATCAAATCGTATAGGAAACAAATGAAACAATATAAATTGTAAAGATACAAGCAACATATAGTCATAAGTGGGAAGAGATAGGTACTAGGAAGGATGAGAAGAACAATGGTAAATTATTATTGATTGTCCCAAATTGATTGTCCCAAAGGTGCTTTTTCAAGAGGCAACTGAACTTTCTTCATTTTTCCTTGAAGACCTTTCGCTTCTCATCCAAGAAGCTTCTTCAGTTCTGACTGAATGGTGGAAAATGGAAGGATTTATATTCCTTGCAGTCATTTGGTCATTGCCTTCTTCTTGCTTCAGCATTATTTGTCTTTGTAGTTTTGCCTTAGGACAATAAGCAAAGTCTTGATCCAAAAGACCACTAGTTTGGCCTCCTAGGAATCACCTGTGCACTTCGAGTTCAAATGTTGGTCTTGGTAGATGTCTGACCATACCACACAACCTGATTTGCTGCCAATGTTGAAATTCTTTGCAGGATCTGTCTAGTATGGAACCTAGTTTATAATATGGCTCCAATTCTCTCCCTAATACTTTTAAGGAAGCAAGCTATACCATCATTTTTCTGTCCCAAGTATTTGGGGGGGGGGGGGGTTCAATTCTAAGAGTAGACAGTGTAGGTCATTGCCTTCCAACTGGTTCAGAATTTTTGCTAGAGAGAGAGGGGGGGAATGTCCTGGTCATTATTTGGACCTAGCTGTTATTATACTGAGTAATAGAATGCTAAATGTCTCATTAACACCATTTATAGCATATTTTATGTTCAGATTCCACTCAAACTAAAAACCCATTAATAAGTTTTACATCTTCCAAGGCATAGCTTTCATTTCCATGGCACGTTCTCTCCATCACCAAGAAATAATGAACAGAATTTTGCAAATTCCTTTTTTTGAGCTAATAATTCTTTAATTATGATATTAGCAGCACATCATACCAAAGAGACAAGAGGAAGATTTAGAAGGACAGCAGAATAATTGATCCTTCAGAATGGAGCATAGGACAGATTTCATTCCCCCCTCCCCTCTTCAAATCTCACTTGATAAAGTGAAGAAGGAAAAGACTGATTGGGCAACTCTTTGTGGCTGGGATCATGCAGTGAATATTTCATTTGCTTGTGAAAAGCTTGGAGAGAAAAAGTTTCCCAATTCCATCACACGGTATTACCATCTTTTGCTTTGTATAACATATCTTCATTTATGACTGTGTATTCTGCCACAGTGGTTCAAGGAAAATACACTCCCTCTCCCCCCTCTCTCTCATACACACACACACACACACACACACACACACACACACACACACACACACACTCACACCATTTTTAAAGACTATGGATAGTATTCACATCTGATTGATAAATCAAAGGTAGTTTATTATTATTATTCTTTTTATACATTTATATGTTGCTTACTTCCAAATGTCCACAGACAGCATCCAGTAGAAATATGTAAACATTTATGTAACATGAACTAGAATAAATACGCTGAAGCTTTCAATCCTTTCTTCTAAACTTTATTAAGCAAGCTGTGTGTCAGAGTTCTGACTGATGCCCTAATAAAAACAGGAGCCTCAAACCAAGTTTCAAGAAAAATCCAGTTGTTTATTAGGAGCGCCATGTTGGCACGGACCAAATGAAACCAGCTCTAACTTCACCCGGTTTGTGCGTTGCCTCTGACCCTGTTTCCTCCTCCCCCCAAGGTGTGTCATCAGTCACATTCCCCAATGAAGCACTTTCATGAGTTGTCACTCCTTCTGGCTGTTACTGGTTTCTGTGGAGATGGCCTTGGCTTCAGCCAGCTAGGATGTGTTTTGTTTTGATTGAGGTATGAAGTCCTCAGTGCAGCTGCAAGGTGCAATTCCCCATCCCCCAGCCTATGGCAACTCAGGAGCAGGTCAGGAAAGCTTTGCGAATGGACACTGTGACCAAGTCCTAATACAGCAGGTTCCACTGCAAATGTATTATCACAGGGGGAAACAAACCATCATTGTCCCACCACAGGTGTTGTTGTAACTACACCTGTGGTGGGACCTGTAGAAGGTGTCCTATTGAAGACTATGGGAGAATCTGTGACAAATTAGATGCTCCTGTAGACAATCTGGGCCAAAGACATCAAAAGAAGTGAGGAAGTATCAAGATCTGAATTTTTGAAATGGAAGGTCTTAATATTAAAGATTTAGAAATTCAGAACCCTGGACAGCAGAGATAGAGATTACTAGCTAGGATATCATCACACTGGAGGATGTTTGTTAGAGCAAAATGCTGGTGAGATCTTGGAGAAAAATACATCATCTGTCTGTCTGTCTCTTCCTCCCTTTCTCTCTGCCCCCTCTCTCTTTCTCTCTCTCTCCCCCCATCTCTCCCCCTCTCCCTCCCTCCCTTTCTCCCATTGCTAGATCTAAACTCTGGTACTTATATGGTTTTTTAGACATTACTAAAATTATACATTCCTGTGTAGCTAGAAGGAAGAGAAACCACAGGGAAATCTCATCTGAGTCCTCAAAGTCAAGGGTAATGTTTCATCCTCAGGCCAGGAAAGTAAAGGCCAAACCTGAGTATTCTTCAGGGTATGATGAATGGATAGCTAAGGCCTAGAGACGAGATTCATTTTCTGCAGCAATTATATCTGCCTGCCCAACACCCTTGGTACAAACATGTATCACAAGATAGTTGTGGACTGATTTATTCATGAAGAAAGAGGGGGATGCATTCACAACCTTTAAGGGAGAAATTTTTTTAACACTACCTTTCTCTTCAGGGTGTGGTCGGGAACTAATAAATCATTGGAATCTTTCTGTAGCAAAGGGTGTGTGTATGCAGGTGTGTATGAAAAGGCATCCTAACACATTCAGGGGAAGCGATGTCTCAGTGGCTAAGATACCGAGCTTGTTGATCAGAAAGGTCGGCAGTTCGGTGGTTTGAATCCCTAGCATCGTGTAACAGAGTGAACTCCCATTACTTGTCCCAGCTTCTGCCAACCTAGCAGTCCAAAAGCATGTAAAAATGCAACTCGAAAAATAGGAATCAACTTTGGTGGGAAGATAACAGCGTTCCGTGTTTAATCATGCCAGCCATATGACTACGGAGACGTCTTTGGACAGTGCTGGCTCTTTGGTTTTGAAACAGAGATGAGCACTGCCCCCCTAGACTTGGGAATGACTAGCACATATGTGCAAGGGGAACCTTTACCTTTAATACATTCCATTTGCTTTCAGAAAGGTTTTTCAAGGTAATGTGAACGCTCAAGTTCGATTCTCGTGAGCGAGCAGTGCAGACTAGCTGCTGAATGAACACATACCAAGTGATATGGGCATGGTTTGATGGTTAAAATGCACACCTGATTTTTCAGTGAGGGCTTCTTTAATACCAGATGATACTAGTGCATCCATGCAGAGGATATTGTTGTGAATTATCTTTTCTCCTAATGTCCAGTGGAAATGAGGAGCAATTCTAAAATTATAGGAGCAGTTTTCCTGCATAAAAAGTCCCCTTCTCTCCATTGTTGTGCATTCAGTTCACTTGCAGTCCCCCCCCACTCTGATGCAAATTAGAGACAGTGATAATTCAGGGAGATTTTTTTTAAGTCATAAAGTTTCAGGAGTAATAGAAATCCTCCCTCCTTAATTTTCTATGATTACGCTCCTTTTTTTTTTTAAACCATTCAGAAATTGCCTCAACGTTCTAGCAAAACTCTCCAGCTTCGGGCCTCAGACATCCTGTCTTTGCTTTGCAGTCCACAAAAACGATTCCAAATTTTCCAAATTTTCAGGCCGATAGCACAGCTGACCCTTGAAGTGTGCATTTACCAGGCTCTAAATCTTTTGCAACAAGAAATCACATTTGGAACCGTGGTATTGGCCAATCATGAGCTGCCTGCCAGGACCACATCTGGCATAAATAGCTGCTTAGTGAAGAGACATTCTTTGCATCCCCTCCAGCAAGGGGAGAAGTGAGAATCAACAGCCCGTTATTGCTCAGAAGTATTGGCAAGATGTGAGCAAGCTGCTCACATGCATATCAATCAATTATGAGTGCCAGAACCCTCGGAAACCCATCTCTGCCAAGCTAAGCGGGCAGGGCAGCAGGAAACCTGTCAGAGTCCAATTAAAGGATTGTGCTGCCAGACTAGATTTTGAGTTGATGCAAAAAAGATGGAATAAAGATGCTCAGGTGTCAAGGAATCATTGAAAGGCATGTCAAAGAAAGGAATAAATGTTAAAACAAAAGGGTAGGTGCTACGGACCTATAAGCTGACACAGTTTGCTAGAGAAAGCCAAGTTCCCTCTCCTCTTTAACATCCCAATTTATTGTAGCTAAAAAAGATGTGTCTAAACTCACTGTGGAGCATCTCCAGGCAGTATCGCTTATGAGAGCATCCTTAATTCATAAACGTCTAATGTACAAGTCTGATCCCTCTGAAATTTAGACTTCATTATAACCTCAGAGAAAAGTTGCTGTGGAATTTTGCCTTAGGTGAAGCTTGAGGAGAATTGGGAGTTACCCGATTGAGCAAAACAGCCATTACAAGAATGTTGACCTATCAAAGGAAATACGTACTGGATCATCATCCATAGCTTGTCATTCTACACTTGAGACTGTCTTTTGCATGGGTGAAATAATGGAATTGAAGCAATATTCAATTGTGAATATTGAATATTGTGACCTCCAGACTGGGCTACTGCAACGTGCTCTACATGGGGCAGCCCTTGAAGAGTATTCGGTGACTTCAGCTTGTCCAGAATGCAGCCGCGCGAGCGATTGTGGGTGCACCTCGGTTCACCCACGTAACACCTATCCTCCGCGAGCTGCACTGGCTGCCTATTGGTCTCCGGATACGCTTCAAGGCGCTAGTCGTCACTTATAAAGCCCTTCATGGTATTGGACCTGGGTACTTGAGAGACCGCCTGCTGCCAATTACCTCCACCAGACCGATTAGATCGCACAGACTAGGCCTCCTCCGAATTCCATCCACCGGCCAGTGTCGACTGGCGACTACCCGGAGGAGAGCCTTCTCTGTTGCTGCTCCGACCCTCTGGAACGAATTCCCCGTGGAGATTCGCACCCTCACCACCCTCCAGGCCTTCCGCATAGCCCTTAAAACTTGGCTGTTCCGACAGGCCTGGGGCTAAAGAATCATTGCCCCTATCTCGAATGGTATGATTGTTGCCTTTTTTAATTATGTATTGTCTTTGTGTTGTTGTCAGCGGTCTGTATTCCCCCTTCCCTTGTTTGAGTTGTGAGCCGCCCTGAGTCCCCTTAGGGAAAAGGGCGGCATACAAATGAAATAAAACTCTAAACTCTATATTAAAGCATAATGGTCTTTTTCACCACCACCCCTCTTCATATCTAGTTTGGAGGAAACACATGAATAAAAACAAATTATACCAATCTACAACAATCCAGAGCCCCAGAGGGCAGGACAAGAAACAATGGATGGAAAGTGATCAAGGAGAGTAGCCACCTGGAATTAAGGGGAAACTTCCCAACAGTGAGGACAATTAACAAGTGGAACAGCTGGACTCCAGAAGTTGTGGGTGCTTCATCACTGGAGGCTTTTAAGAAAAGACTGGACATGGTAGGGTCTCCTGCTTAAGCAGCGGGTTGGACTAGAAGACCTTCAAGGCCCCTTCCAGCTCTATTCTGATTGATTGAACCCTACTTGTGTGTTATTGAAAAAAAGGTTCCTCTGAGATAGAAATATGCAAAAAGAAAATAATAAGGAAAGAAAAGGTGAGTGGGTAAAGTTCAAGCAAACAAGGGATGTGGTTTAACCACAAGTTGTGACATCTGTAATGGAACACTGATGCCATCCGTCTGCAGCTGCCCCAATGTCTTTTAGAAAACAGTTGCTTTTCCTCAAAAGAAAATAACAATCACCATTTTTCAGTTGTGAACTTCACTGCTCTAATCACTTCATCTTCCTGGAAAAAGCAACAACAACTAGCAGGTCAGAAAACAGATTCTACATGTTCCTTTCCCATATTTTCACCAAAAGCTATCACTTTCCACAACATCGGTCAGTCAGTCAGTAATTTCCTCTCTTCAGCAATTGGCTCAAGGCACTTTGTCCTATTTCTCCACCTCCCAAGTAGTTGGTGGGCCAGGATTGTTTTTTCTATATTTTTTTAGATAAGATCAAAACAACCAAACAACATTGATTGCAAATTCTTGCAAATGCCAACTCATTTGTCTTGAGAAACTCTTCTGAAACATTTTCAGAGCACTGCATAATATTTGTCTCAAGAGGGTGTATGTGGAGTTAAATGCATTTGGATGGCGCATATTACTGGGGGAGAGGGGAAATAACATTACCAGCTATAACTGACCTCCCTTTAAAACCATTTTAACAGAAGAACAAAATAAAAGTGTTGGAAGGGACCTTGGAGGTCTTCTAGTCCAACCCCCATACCTTTTCTGACAAATTGTTGTCCAATCTCTTCTTGAAAATCTCCAGTGCTGGAGCACCCACAACTTCTGGAGTCAAGTCGTTCTACTGATTAATTGTTCCATCAGGAAATTTCTCCTTAGTTCCCTGTTTTCCCGAACAGCAGCATTAATGCTTATGTTAAAGCCGACATCATGAGAAAGGGAGACAAACTGGATTTGTTTTTCTATTTTTATTGCATTGCTGCCCTAATCCAATTGTTTTCTTTAGTGTGACTAACTTCCTTTTAGGAACAACAGATGGAAAACTTTCTCTTCGAAACCTCAATTTAATCAAATGATTCAACATCATCCTTAGAAATCCAAGATTCTAGATAAACAAGAAAAGCCATTTCATAGTCTAGGAATAGTAGAGGTGAAACACTCTGAGATTGCCATACAGATGAGTTCTCCTTCACTGGAGGACTTCAGACACAGGCTGGATGGTCACCAATGAGAGATGCTGTAGTGGATCCTTCACTGAGCAGGGACCTCTATTAGAAGATCTCAAAAGTCCTTTCCAATTCTATAACGCTATTTTTAAAGCTCAGCCAGTATATATTTAAATATATTTTTGCATCCCTTAATAACTGGCCAAATTCAGCTATGCTCCTCTAGCCATTCTGAGGGTCACGTGGGTTAGATTAGATTTTTTTCCTGAGGGACATTGGATGATCTTTCATTTTATCCAATTAGCAGTTTTTCTGTGATGTCTCCCTTGGACGACTCCCCAGATGCCTCCTTAGATGTCAGCTCAGGGGAGGATGAGCCCATTCCTGGCACATCAGGAACTGAGTTGATTGATGGCTCTGAACAACTGTCCAGAAGGGATTTGGCTGAGGCTTCAGCTGGGGAAAGCTTGCAGTGGCAGATGGCCAGTGAAGAGGAGGAGGAACTCCTTCTCTACTTGATCCGAAAACATGTAGGGCAGAGAATAGGCAGGAGCAGAGAAGGTCAGCCAGACTACTCCAGGTGAGAAAGCCCCACCCATTTTGATGGGCTGCACCGGAAGCTAGTTAGTTATCATTGCGAACAAATGGAGGCATTGCTAGCTATGTATTTTCTGGTCATCGTGATTCCTGCCTCACTCTGGATTGACACCATGTTTGGAATCAAATCATGTCTTGGAAATACTGGATTTCTCTTGCCTCAGGAACTCTCTTGGATGTGGATTTAAGTTTTGTTTGGTGGATTTAAGTTTGTCTGGTGGACTTATTTTTTAATTTTTTTTTTGTTTTATATCATACTTTTCCTTATTATGTTGAGCAGTGTGTTCTCTAGGTGTCCAAGGTGTTAACATACAAACATACAAATCATCATCATCGTCATTATGACCATAGATATAGATACGTAGATGTAGATATATAGATAGATTATATAGATAGATAGATAGATAGATAGATAGATAGATAGATAGATAGATAGATAGATAGATAGATAGATAGATAGATAGATGTAGATGTAGATGATGTAGATATAGAATAGATAGATATATAAACAAATATGTGGTAATATGTAAACAAATGTGCGATAACATCAATTATAACATATATTATCTTCCATTATAGTATCGATTATATAACTGTCAAACAATATTTACTCATCTGTTTTTCTTTCTCCTATAAACCATGTTTCACCTAATTCCACTCCTCTAACCTCAATACCTGTCATTTAACCATTTATAGAATAGTTCCCATCAGTGATGAAATTCAATTTTTTTACTACCAGTTCTGTGGGTGTGGCTTGGTGGGCGTGGTGTAGCTTGGTGGGTGTGGCTTGGTGGGCATGGCAGGGGAAGGATACTGCAAAATCTCCATTCCCACCCCACTCTGGGGCCAGCCAGAGCTGACATTTGCCAGTTCTCCGAACTCAAAATTTCCGATACCAGTTCTCTGAACTACTCAAAATTTTGGGTACTGGTTCTCCAGAACCTGTCAGGACCTGCTGGATTTCACCCCTGGTCCCCATGTTAAAAAATAGTCCAAATCTTCTTTTCCTTTAATTTTTAGGGTTAACCTATCCATCTCTGTATATTCCAGAATTTTTTAAATTATAATATCACCTGCAGTTTCTGGGTTTTTCCAACATTGTGCATATGCAATCCTAGCTGCTGTTAGGATGTGTAGAGCCAAATATATGTTACCCGTATAATTTCCTGGAAGCATGCTCAACAAAAATGTCTCGGGTTTCAGATCTATTCATTGCCTTATCATATTTTCCAGCCAAGTGTGTATTTTTTCCCCAGTATTTTTTGTCTTTGGGGTATGCTGGTGGAGTTATTTTGCTTGAACAAATTTCAAATGCTTTGTGGACTATTGGGCTACTGATCTGTGGAGTAACATTGGTCTCCTCATGGCTGGATTTAATTGGGACAGTTCTGGATTTTGGTGAAGGGAATTGCTGGATAATATTAATGAAGTTACTAAACCACAGTTATATGCGTGCCTGAGTGAGCATGACAGCAGATTTTTCAAAGGATCATCTTTATATTTGAAATCAGAAGTGACCCGGCTATCTTTATCACATAATTTAAGAGAAGTGCTAGCAACATGGGTCTGTATGGGCCAGAATATTTGTTCCACATGAAATGGCATCCTCCTTTCAATTATGGTAAAATTAAAAAATAAATAAAACAAACATGGCCAAAAATCATGCAATACCTCATTAACTTTTGACACTATTGCATGAGATTCACAAAATATTAGGGTAAGATTGTCTAAATATTGGCAAGCTAGCACAAGATCAGGAGTCACCGTGAGTGAGTTGGATGGTCAGATAAATGTTCCTAATAAATATATTTTAACAACGTTCCGTGCACCTTTGGTGTTTAGTCATGCCGGCCACATAACCACGGAGACGTCTTTGGACAGCACTGGCTCTTTGGCTTTGAAACGGAGATGAGCACCGCCTCCTAGAGTCGGGAACGACTAGCACATATGTGCGAGGGGAACCTTTAGCTTTACCTTTAATAAATATATGTTGGTGATGCCATCAAGATGCCCTGCATGAAATTTGCAAAGATTCTCAGCCTCTGCTCTGGTTTCTCCCTAAATTATTTTAGAATTACAACAGAATTATAGGTGTGAATTCTCTGCTTAAAATCCAGCCTTCAGTATGGAGTAGAATCCCTCCCGGCAGTATGAGAGCTTGATGTGTGTGTGTTGGGTGTGGGGAAGAGATGTTTGTGTAATCCAAGGCACAATTTCTTGTCCAACACACTCCTCCCTGATGTATGTAGATGTACAAACTTCATCTCACTTCATGCTTTAAAAAATTGGTAGCAAGAATCCTATACCTCTTGCATGTCCCAGGAATAAGCCATTGTCATATGTATTGTTATGCCTCTGCTGGAAAGCATCTCTCATTAAACAATGTCCAACCCCAGGAGCTGACTTCAGAATTCATGTTTTGCTAATATTTACATGTAGTGTTAATTCACACGTTTGCTTCTAGTAGGCAACAGCCGGGCTCTGACAGCTGAACAGATGCTGTCTCCTCCAGCCAATGATGGAGTGCAGGCTTGTATAAAAATGAGAGCACAGCCAGCTTTGGAGCTCCCTAAGGGTAGCAAACATTTGGCAGCTGCATCGTCATGCTTTAAGAATTACCATATGTGCAGTGCAATGCTCTGTGGGCTTATTCCAGGTTTGGTCAAACTCTACCTTAGTGTGTTTAAGGTTGTTGAGCAGCACAATTCTATTTTTATTCCAAATATTTAGAAAGTTAATCTGAAAAAAGAAATATGGAAGGTACTCTAAAGCTCCTCTAGAATGAGAAAGAAAAACAGAAGCCTGTGTGACTTTGGGGAAAAGGAAGACAGACAGACAAGGAAAAAGACACAACATGAATTGACCTGGCTTACTTTGAATGGTAGAATTCTTTCTTTGAAGGCACATAGGCAATCAAACTAGTCAGTCCTAGAGGAGACCAACCCTGACTGCTCTTTAGAAGGCCAGATCCTGAAGATGAAACTCAAATTCTTTGGCCACCTAATGAGAAGGAAGGACTCCCTGGAGAAGAGCCTCGTGCTGGGAAAGATTGAGGGCAAAAGAAGAAGGGGACGACAGAGAATGAGGTGGCTGGATGGAGTCACCGAAGCAGTCGGTGTGAGCATAAATGGACTCCAGAGGATGGTAGAGGACAGGAAGGCCTGGAGGAACATTGTCCATGGGGTCACGATGGGTTGGACACAACAACAGAGAGTTCAGGCTCCTATAGAAATCCACAAATCTTCTTGGGGTGCAGTAACTATATTTCTGCCAAGAAAAATTGCATAGAAACATTCATATAAGAATCTAGGAACTGAGCCCAGTTAGAGGAAGTCATTTTGCATTATAGGATTCCCACATTACCTTAGACAGTGGAAATGAGCAAACCCGACCTGATGCAAACCCGACCTGATAAAAACCAAACAGGATTTTGTTAACTCAAATGCTAAGCTTAAGTTTCCCCAAGTAACTTTAGACTGTGAAATGATTTAGATGCAAGATTCTCAGGGGGATTCCTCTTTAATCCTCCTATTTTCTCATTAACCTCCCTCGTCCCCCCACTGGTACAATTCCATCTGACTTGACCCATTTTTTTTAAAAAAAAAAGCTTTTCCAAGTTGTACTGCAGAGTCACTGTTGCAAGCAAGGATCATGTACAATCAAAAGGTAGCCAGGTTTTAAAGGAAATTCAAAAGAACCTTTCTTGTCTGCTTTTGCATTTATTTTACAAATGTGCATGGGATGCTTCATTTCACTTTACAACTGAGAAATGCCCAGAGAAATTGTGGCTGGATGAGCAACAATTATGCACGCACAGCTGCCTGTCTGATTTCTTTCTTTCTCTTTCTTTCTTTCTCTTTCTTTCTTTCTTTCTTTCTTTCTTTCTTTCTTTCTTTCTTTCTCTCTCTCTCTTTCTCTTTCTTTCTTTCTTTCTTTCTTTCCTTCCTTCCCTGCCTCCATGCCTCCCTCTCTCCCCTTCCCTCCCTCCTTCTTTCCTTCTTTCCTTCTTTCCCTCCCTCCTTTCTTCCTTTCTTCCTTCCTCCATCCTGCCCACCCTCTTTCTTTCTTTCTTTCTTTCTTTCTTTCTTTCCTTCCTTCCTTCCCTCCTTCCTCCCTCCCTCCCTCCTTCCCTCTTTCTTTCTTTTTCTTTTTTCTTCTTCTCTTTCTTCCCTCCCTGATTCTGTTTCCTCCCTCCCTCTCTTTCCTCCTCTCTTCCTTCCTCACGAGAGTTCATTTGAATTAGCATTCAAATAATGTTGCTGGTTTACATTATGAGAAAAAAGAAAGGAAGCTTGAAGCGTCCATATCTCTTGATTTAATTTTCTTTTCCAATTTTATTTAGATAAATCAGCTCTGTGTATTTGAGTTTCCCCTTCTTTTCGTGGTTGGATGCTCTGGGGCTAGTGTTTTTTTCCATACCAGTTCTCATTCAATTTAATGAAAGAGGATTTGTTTTAAACATTCTTTTAGAAGGAGAGAAATCATGCAGCGTAAAGGGCTACAGAAGACATTCATCCATGTTGTATAGTACATGTTTTGCAAGCTGCTCAAGGAGAGATGGATTATTGGCATTGTAAGCACCTCATTATTACATACCCAGAATGAAATACAAATGAAGAAATTGTAAGCTTTGAGGATTTATAATTTCTGTTGATTCAATATGGGGCATTGATGCCACTTTCCCTAAAATGTGGTTTTTACCCTTTGGTTGATATAAGATCAGATAATAAATTAGGTCTCACTCAATTGCTCCATATTCAAGGTCATCCTAGAGGCAAAGATAAGGACGCGGAAGATACATGGTCAGACATAATCTTTGGTTAGGCCTCAGTTCAAAGCCTTGGCTCAAAGCCAGGATGGAGGGGTTGTTGGGGTTATTTGTAGAAGATAAAAAAATATAAAGGTAAAGGTTTCCCCTGTCCAATTGTGTCTGAATCTAGGGGGCAATGCTCATCTCCATTTCCTAGCTGATGGAGCCAGCAATGTCCAAAGATGCTTCTGTGGTTATGTGGTCAGCATGACTTTGTCAGAATATTCATGAACTGGCAGAGACATGGTAACAAGGTCAGCCAATGAATAGGCATAGCAACAAAGTCAGCCAATGAGTCTTATTCGGAAACAGAAACTTAAATAAGAAGTCTGGGTGTGGCTTAGCTTTGCTAACCTCTGAACTCTGAACTGAAACCAATCCGTCCTCTTCCTGTGTTTTGCCTGTAACTACTACAACATTGGAGAATCTACTATTGGTATTATTCATTTACTCATGTGTTATTGTGTATATAAAGAAGTTAATGAATCCTGCTGAATCAGTTATCTGTGTGTGCTTCTGGATTTGATTTTTGCAACAAACTCTGACAGAGTCTGCTTAGAATTGAGTCCTGCTCCCAAAATACTCTGATGGATCTTGAGTAACTATAACAAAATTTTGGGTGAAATGTTAAAGCTAAATTATGAAAGCCTTGGAAAGGAAGACACCAAAAGAGCATTTGTAGCAGCTTTTGGCAGGGTGGTCTTTTTTTCTTTTCTGGATTGAAATGTAGGTTAAACATATGAACTATATTCTGCCTGACGATTGGACTTAACAGACTGAATGCACTCCTGATTCTTCTGGTTGCAAGTATTTGAGCTTGAGAATCAGTTGAATATATCACTGCTGTCCTGTGCTCTGGAGAACTCTGACTTGACTTCCTTAGAACTTTCTAGCTTGCTTGCTTTTTTTGTTATAATCCTTTAGCATTTGAACCTTCAGAAAAAAGAGTGTGAAGTTAAATAGGCTAGATGCAAAAATCACAGTAACAATGCAGTCCTGTTCATCCATCATCTACATCATACTCATCATCATATTTTAACAACCCCATAATCCTTTGCGGGGTAGAGTCTGGCAGCAACTTCATGGAGCTAGCAGAGTGTTTAATGGCTTCCTGTTGCCAATGTGGAGTTTTGTTCAGCAGATATATACTCATTGTGCCTAGAGAGAGAAACATCTGCCTCTACCTAGGATTGAACTCACAGCCTCCTGATTGTGAGCAACACCTCTAGGCCACCACACCACTCCATTATCTACCTTGTACTTTTTATATTTATTTGCATACAACTCTCATCACCTGTAACCATCCCTGACTCCTTTGATCAGATAGCCTTAAAAAACTGCAACTCTTGTTTCCATATTTCACACCTGCAATGCTATGATTATTAGTTATGGATAGGCATGATTATACAGATTCAAAATCCCTTCTCCACTCCTGCTATCCTTTAGAAGGGAGCTGAGCTAGCAAAAGACAGGCTTGATTGTTCACTCAGCATATTTCAGCTAATGCTGCCTTGAAAAAGCTATAATTTACTTCATAGGAAAAGTATGAAGCCCCTCCTTGCATGTCAGCTGGTGGCTATGCCTGCTGTAAATCATGTCCAACCTTTGTGTTTGCCTTCCTGGGAAGAGATGAGCTTCTACTCCAGATTCAAGCTCAGTAAATGAAAAGAGAATGTGATTTAGAATGAAACCCAAAGCAATTCCTTTTTCCAAAAACAATTTTAAGGAAATGGAGAGGGAAGATTTCAGAACGTGTTGTCAGGGGGATGGAGATTCTGTAGCTGTGCGTAGCTGAACTGCGCATCCAATGAAGGGCACCAAAATACTTTTGGAGAACTGCTCTCTAGCAAATGTTAAAGAATTATTCCAGAGGAACATTGGACCTTTTATTAAAAAATCAAGAGGAAAAATCAAGGAAACCCAAATAGAATATATGTGTGAGGGTGGGGTGGGGGATGAAATTCTGCTGCTGATCTTTTTAAAAAATATCAAGCTGATAACTCACCCACGTATTTATTTATTTATGGGGGGAAATGTCCACACCAAATGTAATTTCTAACGTTGGATTTTCCCCTTTACCAGAGGGAGCCCCCTTCTGGAGTACTGTGAAACCCTTACCATGGCAACTCCACTGAACTGTATAGTAGAAGCCATTTTAAGGCACAACAGGCTGTATCTTAACAGAACACACACCCTGTGGGGTGTTAGAGGTGTCTTACCCCCACAGTATTTGTTTCCAGGAAGTAAGTGATCTATATACCATGTTTGGTGGAAATTGCTTGAGGCGTTCCAGAGATATGGTGGAACAAACACATACACAGACCTGTGTGTGTGTGTGTGTGTGTGTGTGTGTGTGTGTGTGTGAGTGTGAGTGAATGTATGTATGTATGTATGTATGTATGTATTTTCTTGCAATGCTTCATTTCAGAATGGGAAAATATTACATAGATCATCCAGTCCAATGTCACCCAAAATGCATAAAAACCAGTTAAACCATACTTTAGAAGTGACTGTCCAGCTTCTCCAGAAATGGAGAATCCATGACCTGCATAAATGGATTTTTCCACTATTGTATTGATATTGTATTGGTATTGAATATCACTGTCAGGAAAGTTTATATTTAAATGGCATCCAGATGCAATTTATACCTGTTATTTCTAGTCCTAATCTCTGCAGTTGCCTGTCATAGGAAAGACCAGAGCATGATTGATACCCTTGATGCAGCCTTTCCTTTCCATAAAACCCAGGATTGATTTGTAGATCCAAATTAACTTAATGTCATCTTTTCTGAGTCTTCACCCCACCCATTGTCAGGTCGGTGTTCAGGGCTCAGGACCACGTGAAACACCAAAAACTTGTTACGTTAATTGGTGGTGGTGGTGGCGTTTGGAACCATTGGGAGGCAAAGAAGGATCAGGCACACTGATGCTTCAGAGTTGCCTAAGAGGAAAGATTACACACCGTAGTTGCATTAGAAAGACCTGGAATTGCCCTTCCTTTATGCCACCCCATCCTCCCCACTTCAAGCAGGACAGGAAACTTCAGTTTTATTAAGCCAGCCAGGAGCCAGATAGCAGGAATAGCACTTGGCACCATGGTTGCCAATGCATTCTTGTGCTCTTAAAATGAGAAAAGTAGAAACTGGTAATAGGCTATGAAAATAACCTTGAGAGGCAGGAGAAAGAGCTGCAGTTGGGTAAGGAAACTCTGAGTCTAAAGCAGGAACGTAATTTGAGAAAATACACACTAAAAATGGGTATGGGGTGGGATAGTATCAGTTCAGACCGGTCCGGGCGAACTGCATCTCCAACTTTCAGCTAGGAGTGAACTGGTTTGCTCCGACTTTGAAGTGGGCCTGCACAATAATGGTATGCTATTCTCTCCACTACTTGTTCGGTAGCGGGAGCATGCACGTCTGGGCATGCGCAGAAGGTCCGTGATGACATCAGGGTGGGTGGGCAGAGCTTCATGCCATCACCACTACCGGTTCACTCGAACTGGTGCAAACCGGCAGTATACCACCTCTGGGCCTACCTACCTGCCCCTGCGTTATACTCACCTATATTTCCTTTTCTGAAGCAGAGTGGATTGCTGCGCCTCAGCTGTTTTCCTCACCAGCAGTAATGTTGAAGGTGAGATTTTGATAAATTGTTCATGCGCGCACAGCTCACGTCTGGCAGGCAAAGAGCACGCTCAGTGAACCGGTTGTTAAACCAGTAGGATCCCCCCCCCCCCGGCTATGCTGTTATGTTGCACAACTTCTGGAGGTGTATCACCCATTGCCTGGATGGATAAAACCCTCTTCTGATCCTCTCTAGTCCACGATAAACCATAGATGTCTGAGAATAGCTCAGGAAAGTTGGACGCAGTTCAACCCATATTGACATTATAATTTCCTGTTAAGCTCTGATGAGATCATGAGCTCCAGAAGATCCTTTTTTAAAGAAGTGAATTAGGATCAAATGAACCTTCCGGAAGATTGGAAGCCTTAGAGGAAACCTTTCAGATTTCTGGTTAGTTTTCTTTTTCCTCAGAGCCAGAACTGAAGTCAGTTGCAGTGATTGTTTAGCTCGGCCGGAACTGTGTATGACCTTATCAAAACCATTTTGGCCTTAATTTTATCTTAAACCCTTCAGAAGGCTCCTTTTCTGAGCAGACGCATCTCCTTGTTCCATTAGGGATGCTGCAGTGACCAGCCAGCTGGTAAAAAACCCCGAAGATAATACCTGTAAGTTGACATTTTATCATTCACAGCTTCATTCGAAAAGGGTGAGGAAATATTTCATGGGCAAAGCAGGTGCAGCAGAGCAGGCTGGAAAAGGTTCATTCACATAGAATCAAAGTCTACTTGTGGCCTCCGGCTTTTCAGCTGTGTTTTGTTATGCACTAGCAAAATGGACTGGTGCACTCTAGTCCCTTGGCAGGATGAGAGCATCTGCTATTTCCCCCCCTGGAGAGTATCTGGCTACAGAATATTCTCTGGGGTAACCAAAGAGGGAACTAGTAGCTTAAAGAAGGAAGTGTTGTGGCCTGCCAGCGGCTAGCCAGTCCTGGAGTCTGGGGAAGGCTCTGATGAGGGCACTGTGTCAGAGGCAGAGAGGGGGGCAGAGTTATATGTTAGTTATCAGCTGCCTTCAGAATCAGACATCAATGAGGCAGACAAAGAGCTGGAGCCTGTTCCTGGTGTGCGCATGCGCAGAGTTGCTAGACGAAGGGAACAGCTAAAGAACAGGGGTTGACTTGGGAGTAAGGCCACAGGTGGACGATGAATGGCTCTCCCAGAGGAAATAAAAGAGGAGCAAAAGGGGAGTGGAGTTTGCAGGAGACAATTAGTTCGCTTAATTGGCTTGTGACTCTCCAAGGCTCCTTGGCAAGTTTTGCAGATATCGGCCTGTCAGCTCTCCAAGCCAGATAAGGTCTGTGACTGTAAATCCTGAATTGAAAGACTTTGTTGGATGTGATTGAGCAGCATTCACAGTAAATTAATAAAAGGGTTTTTTGTCGGGATGAGTTGCTTCATGCTCTTGGGAAGCCGAGGTCAGAACAGGAAGTAAGAAAAAGAACAACAACAAAAAAACTCACCCATCACTAGGGCTTGAGATTGATTGATTGAAATTAGAGCCTGCTGTCTTTTTAAGATTCATTATTCTACGATACGACATCATACTAAGGAAAAATGGATTCTCTGTAATGCATCATCCTGCACGCTCTCAAGTATCTGTCATTTTCGCTGATCTTACTTCCAACCTATCTCCTGGTTCTATTTAAATACATTTACACTTAAACAATTGTTGCTTTTAAGCCCTGCATTTGCTTTCTCAGTAGCATCTGGCTGGGCCTCGGTGGGAAAGATCCAAATGCTGCTACTTATGTTCTTAGCAAAATCTCCTTATGAGTAGCTTTTTCAAAAAGACGTGGAAGGAATATCACTTCAGATCACAGGGTTATCCACTCCCTCCTTCCCTCCCACTTTTGGGTGATGGGAATTGGAGATAATACCAGGATTGTGCAAAGGATAAATTGAGAATATTCCGATGCTTGGGATGGCTCTGGGTTTTTGAGACTACCTTAGCCATGTTTGCTGGCAAAAGATGTGGGAAAATCCCATGGTGGGGGGGAATCCACTTAGGGTTAGGGGGTTGGTCCCCATGAATTCAGACAGCAAAACAGACATCACCATTAGATTCATAGTGCATTGGTATGGCTAAGAAGACTCTGACTTTTCAAGATTGCCTTCCCCATGTTTCCTGGTAAAATACATGGGATAAACTCCTTAAGGTGCAAATCCACTTAGGGTTAGGTCCCATGAATTTGGAGAGCACAACAAACATCTACTAAGGATCCAAGCAAATTAGCCTTAGCTCTCCTGTGGATGTGAAGGGACTCGTGACTGATCATGTGTTTGACCCTCAGGGTTAGGCTGGTCATCTCCCACAGCTTCTAGGAATTGTAGAATATCTAAGTGGCACTTGAAATTAATCTGAAACTACTAACAGTTTAGGAAATTTGGTGGTAGATAAGAGTAAATGGAATTCAAGGTGGGCTAGACTTAGATTTCTTGTTGGCATGAAGAGACTCATGACTGATGACACATTTGACCCCTCCCTCAGGCTCAGCTGGTCATCTCCCACAAAAGCCTTCCTTCAAACAATTTTACCTGTGTTCTTATTTGATTCTCTTTAGGAAATAAAATTCATGTTATTGCTGTTCTCCTAGGAATCCAGGAGAATCTCCTGGGTGTAAAATTGACAGGATGAAAGTCCAGTAAACTAAGACTCTATCTGCATAAGATGTGGTAGTACTGTAGGGATGACTTTTCCTACCTGATTGAGCACTTACATCCTGTTTTGAAGCAGGTTGCATTTTTTTGGGATCAGACTTTCTTGGCAGCTGCTGAAACTTTGCAGCATCTGGTGAAGTTCATTTATTTATCTTCTAGGCATTTAATAGGGTATATATTGTTTCTTTCCAATCCCAGAATTTCATTAACACACTCCTATGAGGAAAGTTCAGCTGAGAGAAAGAGAAAACAAATAGTGCAAATGAGGTATGTTTAGTACTACCAGATCTGGTATCTTGCAAATATCCAGATGATCATCTAAATTGCTGTTATCCAGAGGACAACCAGATTTTGCATCCCAGATCTGGTACACCGGTTCCATGGCTGAAGGGGGATTTGAATTTTGGCTTCCACTACATTCTAATCACTGTATTGCTATCCCAATACAGCTTTTGGAGGAAAAAGTTCAGCCTTCCATTATATTTAAGAATGAAGAGTAGCTATGGAGATTCTCAGTCATCCAGGTTATGGTTGTCCCAAAAGGGCTTTACAAAAGGCACCTATGGACTAATTTTGGGTTTTGCTTGAAGATGTTTTGCTTCAAGACATTTTGCTTCTCATCCAAGAAACTGCTTCAGTTCTTCTTCAGAAGAAACAGGACTATCTTGATACATTTTGGAGCTTGAGGTTCATTCTTCAAACCCAACCCTAAGTTTAGGTAGAATAAGTAGCAATTATCACTTAGCATTAGCAATTACACTTAGATTTATATACCACTTTATAGTGCTTTATAGCCCTCTTTAAGTAGTTTTACAGAGTCAGCCTATTGCCCCCAGCAATCTGTGTCCTCATTTTACCCACCTCAAAAGGATGGAAGTCTGAGTCAATCTTGAGCCTGGTGGGATTTGAACTGCCAAATTGCAGGTAGCCGGTAGACAGCAGAAGTGGCCTGCATAACTGCACTCTAACCACTGTGCCACGGAGACTCTTAAGTAACTGATCTCAGGCAGCAAAATAATGAACAATGGGGAAATGTTGGCAAGGAAGCTCTTTACACTATTGGTTATATTAACCAAAGCTATGTGAGCTACACCTTTTTGGTGTAGAGGGAAAGCTGTACTTTTCCTGGACCAAAGAAAGATCCAGTTCATGTGTTGGTGCAGGGGATAGAGGCATATTGGCTTGTGCTTCCAGAAATAAAATTAATATAATTGTTGTTCTCCTAGGAGTCTAGCAGAATCTCCTGGTATAAATTTGACAGGATGAAAGTCCAGTAAACTAAGATGTCATCTGCACAAGATGAAGTAGTATATTGGGGGATGACTTGACTTCAATATGTTCTAGCATTTTTCCCTTCCATGAATAAAAGCCAGATTGGATTATCCACCAAATCTTATTTCCAGAAGTTCTGCATCTGATCTTGAGAATAATTCATTCAAAGGGCACGATTTAGATCCAAATGCATAGTCATTCAATATCCAGAGGCAGCTCCATAACCTCAATTGATGACCAGAGCAGTTGCCTCAATTTGTTTTATGGTAGAGCTGGCCCTAGTTTGAATCTACTCTATGGGGACTTTCCCCCCCTACGTATCCTTCTAAACCTGGTGTGTCAAACTTGATTTCATTGAGGGGTGCATCAGGTTTGTATTTGACCTCGGGGGCCCAGGGTGGGCGTGGCCAGGATGGGCATGGCCAGCATGACATCACTCTTGTTGGGGGGCTCCTGTGATGGCCTGAGCACTCTGCTAATGAGAACAGGCTCCCGAGCTCAGTTTTCGGATGTGATGGCCTCCTCCAACCCTCTGCCAGCAAAAACGGAGCTTGGGAGGGCCGCTTTCAGCCTTTGCCAGCTCCGTTTTTATTGGCAGAGGCACCGCAGGCCAGTCATTTGCAGTTTCCAGGGCGGCCCTGCGGACCACATCTAAGCACCTGTGGGCCGCATCTGGCCCCCCGGGCCTTGAGTTTGACAGCCTTGCTCTAAACAGTCAACTCTTGTTACCTTTATTTATTTAAATTGATTGGCTGCCCAACTCCAATGTCATTGTTAGAGTATTTGATGTAGAAGAAAGACAGACAAAGACTGGGGGTGGAGTCAAGAGGGGAATCAGCCTGGAATCATTAGGTTCTGATAAGCAATTAAGTCTAACCCCTCTTGAATTCTGTTAACTCTTACCTAGCACCACTTTTGTGCTATTTTGTATGTAACCACAAGCAAAAAATCAGTTTAACTTGAACTTAACTTGGGTCCTGAATCTTCACGCCCTGACATTTGAATTTTAGAAATGATCACACGGAGACGTCAAAAACATCATTTTGACTTATGTATACTTGCTGAAAAGTAGTCATTTTTGGCTTAGTCAAGTTTGGATGAGACGGGATTTAGTGGTGTACCTTTCCTACTTATTAACCGATATCTCAGTAGCAGATTTCAGCTTATTGGCTACAGGAAACAGCAATTTTTTTATTGTCTGCAGAATGAATAGAAGGGAGGCTAACAATTAAAATTACAGGATCAAGAAGACAATTCGGGAGAAAGGAAGAAGGCTGTTACGAAGCTTGCAATATTGTACAAAACCACAGTCCCGTTTTCCTTTTCTTTAAAAATAAAGTTTTAAATTAAGGCATTATACTAACACAGAGCAAGCTGTGAAGGATGTAATAAATTGCTTAATGCAGAATGAGTGATAAAATCCTCAATACTCCTACAGTAGCAATCTATAAAGAGTCTGTAATGTGTGCTTGGTACATATACCATTACTATGTTACAAAACCAGATAATGATTTGGGTTTTATTAGCTGGAGATGAAAGTCCCTCCTGGCTGTTCACACCAGACTATATAATTTTTCAGCAGTGGCAGAGATGTAATGCAAATTCAGTCATGAGATACTGCAGTTAAAGCATATCAGGTAGCAAATGTGGGAAGCTTGTGTTGCTTAGGGCTTTGGATCTACTGTAGGAAAAATCTGGATTGTACTGGAAATATGAGCCAAAGTTTCATCTCAGTTTGACTTATTAGCCATCTAGCTCATTGTTCTGTTCAACCACCATTAAGCAGTCCCCAGTTGTTACTAAGGTAAAGGTAAAGGTTCCCCTCGAACATATGTGCTTGTTATTCCTGACTCTGGGGAGTGGTGCTCATCTCTGTTTCAAAGCCGAAGAGCCAACGCTGTCCGAAAAAGTCTCTCTGGTCATGTGGGTGGCATGACTAAATGCCGAAGGCGCACAGAACGCTGTTACCTTCCCACCAAAGGTGGTTCCTATTTTTCTACTTGCATTTTTACATGCTTTCAAACTGCTAAGTTGGCAGAAGCTGGGACAAGTAATGGGAGCTCACTCAGTTATGCGTGCTAGGGATTCGAACCGCTGAACTGCCAACCTTTCTGATTGACAAGCTCAGTGTCTTAGCCACTGAGCCACCGTGGCATCCAGATGTTAATAAATGATGATTATTTTATTTGTCCTCAAATCAGAAAAAAATCAATACAAGTCCTTATTGCTTGTAAATTATTTATCTATCCCATATTTGATCACAGAATCTGGTTAAACAGAGGCTTATAATATGAGTTATTTGGCTCCAGGTATAGGTAGTCCTTGTGTTACCACCACAACTGACCCCCAAAATTCTGTTGTTAAGCAAGTCATTTGTTAAGTGAGTTTTGCCCCATTTTGCAACCTTTCTTAATACAGTTGTTAAGTAAATCACTGCAGTTAAGTTATGAGCTGTGGTGGCATAGTGGTCAGAGTGCAGTACTGCAGGCTACTTCTGCTGACTACCAGCTGCCTGCAATTTGGCAGTTCAACTCACCAGGTTCAAGGTTGACTCAGCCTTCCATCCTTCCAAGGTGGGTCAAATGAGGACCCAGATTGTTAGGAGCAAGAGGATGACTTTGTAAACCGCTTAGAGAGGACTGTAAAGCACTGTAAAGTGGTATATAAGTCTAAGTGCAATTGCTATTGCTAACCCAGTTGTTAAGAGAATCTGGTTTCCCCATTGGCTTTGATTGTCAGAAGTTCACAAAAGGGGATCGCAAGACCCCAGCACACTGCAACCGTCATAAATATGAGTCAGTTGGCAAGTATCTGAATTTTGATCACATGTGGAGTGTAAATCATCTCTTTGATGTGAGGTCAACTACTTTGGTTTGCTCAGCAAACCCTGGTTTTATGCCACCTATGCAGCCAACCCACTTTCTGGAAATGAAATAACACCATTTCTAAGTACCCCGAGATCTAAACCCTGAAGCTGTGTTTGCATGAAAGAATTATATGTGTTTGTTTACAGTTCAGTACATTATGCAAATTCAGAAAATTGGGTTGGTAACCTTGGTATAATGACTCACCTCAATTTTCTGACTTCAGATCATATGCTGAACTTTAAACAAACCTCATGGATCAAGTCTGCAGAATCTTGGCTGAAAATGTGGTTGACAACTCAGTGTGTTGTATGAGCATTAGTGACTGGATAAACCTTAACCTAACATGGGCGATGCCAGCATCTACTTTATTGGATAAGAGTCCCAATTTTATTCATGAGTTCTATTCTAAAACTGAATCTGTGGGATCGGATTGAATTGTTTGAGGAATATTATTGATGTGGTTTTGTCCATTTTTTGCCCCAAATTAAGTATTCTTTTAAACATTAATAAGCTGCCTAGAGTCTGATGGCTTGAAAATCCAGTAAACAAAAATAAATTGAATAAACTCCAGAGCACTTAACTTTGAAATGGAAATGCCCTGTTCATTTGCCTAATTCATTTTATAAAAGCAATCTAAGCTACAGGTCGCTATCATAGCTTGTGACTGGATGTGCTTGTAAAATCACCTTGGAGAGTTAATAATCAGAATAGCCAGTTGCAAATGATAACAGGAATTCTGCCTCTTCAAAAACAACCTAAGAATGGAATTAGGGGAGCCACTTCTGTTGAAATGGCTGATCCTTCACCTGCACAGTTAATAATAATGTCTGTATTCTGTTTTCATTTCAATAATTTAATAATACTTTGATGCAGAATAGAGCTGGAGGGGCCTTGGAGGTCTTCTAGTCCAACCCCCTGCTCAAGCAGGAGACCCTATACTACAGGTATTTCAGAGAAATAGCTGTCCAGTCAGTCCTAGAAGAGATCAACCCTGACTGTTCTTTAGAAGGCCAGATCCTGAAGATGAAACTCAAATACTTTGGTCAGCTAATGAGAAGGAAGGATTTACTGGAGAAGAGCCTCATGCTGGGAACGATGGAGGGCAAAAGAAGAAGGGGGTGACAGAGAATGAGGTGGCTGACTGGAGTCACCAAAGCAGTCAGCGTGAGCTTAAATGGACTCTGGGGGATGGTAGAGGACAGGAAGGCCTAGAGGGGTCCATGGGGGTCACATGAGTTGGGCATGACTTCACAACTAAAAACAACAACAACAACTCCAATGTATGAAAGGAGCTAGTATGATCTTGAAGGAAATTTGCTTGGATCGATATTTCAGGTTGCAAAACTTGCATCACCAGTAAAAAAAAAAAAAAAAAACATGTCTACTGAGGTACCACCCTGCTCTCTTGAATGTCAACAGCAGAGTCCCAAACTCAATTGATATCCAAGCAGAATGCTACTCAGCTAAGAAGTGGAAATTATTCTTTACCAGGATAATAATTAGGCCATCCTGATGAATAACAATCCCTCAGCCTTGAGTAGGATTCTGAAAGGTTCGGCTAAAAAGCTTGCATTGCTAATTTCTGGAACAGTCTTCCACTTGGCAACAGTAGCCCAACAGGCATTATTTTGTGGCTGGATATTGGGTTTTAATTTTGTTAATCCGGTACTATTCAATACTGTTGGCAGCTGGAGATTCTCAGAGCAAGAAAGCAATGAACAAAAAAATGCAGTTATGAATTAGCGATGGAGGGAAACAAAAGACCAGAATTTCATAACTCTGGGACTCAGAGGGGAGATATGGGGACTACAGAAGGAATATGACATTCTGGAATTGGCCCTTCCTTCCCAATTATGAACAGCTGTTGGTAATGGCCACCATTCTTGAATTCTGATATTTAGTCCTCCCCGTGTCATTTCACATCTTTGGGAGGCTTCATGAAGCTCTGGCTGCCAAGGGGAACTTGACATTTTGTCCCAAGCAAACTAATTCCAAACTCTAAATATTCCTTTTAAACATTTATCCCTTTGGCATTGTAGAACGGATGATGGCTTTGCAACAGAGCAATAAAGAGACTTGGAGAGTGATCTTAATGAGAACGTTCTGCTGTTCAAGAGTCTACTGTGGCTGGAGCGAGCAGCCTTGCAACCCAGGAAATAATCCTACCTTTTAAAACTTAAAAACTGCCCAATTGTATTTAAGATTTGGTAGATAGGTGGGTGGGAGGAAATGGAGATTGTATTTACAAGTAGTCCTTGATTTACCACCACAACTGAACCCAACATTTCTGTTGCTAAGTGAGACATTTGTTAAGTGAGTTTTATCCTTTTTTATGCCCTGTCTTGCCACAGTTGTTAAGTGAATCACAGCAGCTGTTTGCTGTGGTCCGCCGGCAGCCTGCAGAGCTGGCAGCAGAGTCAGACAGTGAGGAGGTTTGGGAGGAACATGGGCCAGTCTTGGAGTGTGGGGAAGGTTCGGATGAGGGCTCTGCATCGGAGGCAGAGAAGGGGCCAGGGCCATCTGGGAGTTATGTGCTGCCTCCAGAGTCTCCAGAGTCGGACAGCAGCAAGGCAGAGGATCAGGCTTCCCCTGTTCCCAGTACACATGCATGCACAGAGCTGCCAGAAGACAAGAACAGTTAAGACAGAAGGGACGATTTGGGAGTAAGGCTTGGAGTTGATTGGCCCGTCCCATAGGACATAAAGGAGGAGCAAAGGCACAGGAAGCAACTTGGTTCATGCTGGTCAGTTTATCTTCTGAAGCTCCATTTTGATTCTTTGCTCCATGTGGCCTTGCCAAGCTAATTGCCAATTAAATCTTTGGCAGCGTTTCAAGGAAGATAAAGGTGGGTGCTTATCAGCCTTATCCCGAAGGACTTTGGCAATCTACTGTAGAACTCTTTACAACTATTTGGGACTCATTATGGGCTATGAATGAACATAATTCACAGCCTTTGAAATAAAAAGAGGGTTTTGGAGACTAAGCGTGTGCTTTTTAATGTATCAGGAATCCTGGGGCAGAACACAGTTAAGTTAGTAACACAGTTGTTAAACAGATCTGGCTTCCCCATTGACTTTGCTTGTCAGAAGGTTGCAAAATGTTTTCACACAAGTCCAGGACACTGCAACCATCCTAAATGTGACTCAGTGGTCAAGCATCCCATGGAGATGCGGCAATGGTTGTAAGTGTGAAAAACGTTCGTAAGTCATAAGTTTCCCAGTGCTGTTGCAACTTTGAAGGGTCACTAAATGAACTGCTGTAAGTTGAGGATTACATGTAATTAACAAGATGTGTGAGATGGCCTAAATGTCTTCTTACTTTCTTTTATTTTATTTAAAAAGCCTGGTGTGCCTATTGTTAAATATTGGTTAATTGTTCTGACTGTCAGTAACATCCTCTGAGCTCTCTGATTGGCTGAGAGCTCCAGAGGGTGTTGCCGACGCACTGTTATTGTTGATTGGCCGAGGGACTGACGTCAGCAGTTGCTGTCGCGTCCCCGGCCAGTGATTGGTTAAACAAGAATATAAATACCTTGGCGGGAGTTTCCCGTCCCTTGAATCGCCTTCAACCGAATAAAGAGTTCTTCTTGTTTGAAACCCTGGCTGTGCGTTGTCCCTCCGTCAATACTTAAAACTGGCGACGAAGGTGGGATTCGGCGATTCCACGCAAGCCTAGGTTTAAAGACAGAGAGTTTATTCCAGCTAGCTGCTGTAAGTCGCTGTCCGCGCCAGCACCGAACGCTGAGGAAAATTTTTCCTGTCACGTCTTCAGTCCATCCGCTCCTCACAAGTCAGTTTAGCCAGTATGAATTCATTGCCGCCTTTCGCTCCTTTCGGCTCCGCCGGCGAATCCTGGGAAGGATTCATGGAGCGCTTTGAAACATATTTAATCGCAACTAAAAATCAGGCTCAAACGGATGAGGAGAAGTGCAGCTTTTTCTTATCATGCTGCGAACCCTCAATGTTTGCCTCAGCCAGAGCCATGGCTGCTCCCAGACCCGCATACAAATTGGGCTGGGACAACTTGATGGCCAAATTAAAGGGGCACTATGCCCCAACGCCATCCAAAATTGCCCGCAGTTTCGCATTCAGGAGGCGGGTACAGAAGCCGGGGGAGACGATCAGTCAATTTTTGGAAGCCCTGCGCACTGTGGCGGCCCAGTGCGATTTTTCGAACCTAGAAGAAAACCTAGTCGAGCAGTTTGTGTGCGGTGTGCGGGATGTACACTTAAGAAGCCGCATGTTCCGCCACCATGACATTACGCTGCTCCAAGCAGTCGAGATCGCCAGAGCAGCTGAGCTCTCGGAGCAATCGACCGCCGATTTGGAACGGCTACAGCTGTCAACTAACCCGGCACCGGCCTCACAAGTGCATGACATTGACTATGATGATATAATCCCTTGTGAGGACCGGGAGCCAGACAACATCGATCAAGTCCGCGCACAACCACGGCGGAAGCCACCTGCCAAATCCACAGCCGCACCGCAAAACGCCAGGGTGCCTTGCCTTAGCTGCGGAGGCCGCCACGACCGCCAAACGTGCCAATTCAAAAATGCAATCTGCCACCGCTGTCAGAGGCAGGGGCACATCGCCCAAGTGTGCCGAGCCTCCTTGCCGGCCCCTGCCTTCTTCCAATCTTCTGAGAGGACCAAGCAGCAACAGCAACAGCACCGCCAGCAGAGACCAGCTCGCAGAGGAGATGACTGCCACACTGTTTCCGAGCCGCAGGAAGTGGAGACTTCCATCAACCAGGCCTCCTCAGGCAACCGCAAGATCAAGGCCAATGTCCACCTGGCAGGTCAGCCTTGCCAGATGGAGGTGGACTCCGGCTCCTCCCGATCATTATTATCTTGGGACATGTTCTCAAACCTCTGCCCTACAGTTTCCCAAAATCAGTTAGCCCCATCCCGGGTACTCTTAAGGGACTACCAAGGGAAGTTGATCCCTGTTCTGGGATCCTTTCCTATCCCTGTTAGATATGGCAATTTCAAGGGAGAGCTGCCAATCATAATTGTAAAACACAATTTGCCGGCTCTTCTTGGCCTTGATTGGTTTAAGACACTGGGACTGTCCATTGGGGGGGTCCACCAAGTGAAAACTGCGACAATTGAGGACGTCCTGCAGGAGTTCTCTGATGTGTTTGATGGACAGCTGGGGTGTTATAAGGGAACCCCCATCTCCCTTAGCTTAGATCCTCAGATTGCTCCTATTAGGCTGAAAGCCCGCAGGGTGCCTTTTGCCTTAAGGGCCAAGGTTGACGCCGAACTTGACAAATTATTGGCGCAGGGTGTCATCGAGCCAGTCGATCATGCTCCATGGGAGACTCCCATAGTTCTTCCGGTCAAGCCGGATGGCTCGGTGAGAATCTGCGCCGACTACAAGTCGACGATCAACTTGGCCCTTCAGGCAAACCCCTATCCAGTCCCTGTTGTGCAACACCTGCTCCATTCCCTGGGGCAGGGTTGCATATTTGCTAAACTGGATATGGCGCAAGCCTATCAACAGCTCCCGGTGGATGACGATGCGGCGGCTGCCCAGACCATCGTCACTCATCGTGGGGCTTTTCGTTGTCGCCGCCTACAATTCGGCGTATCCGTGGCCCCGGGGATCTTCCAAAGTCTCATGGAGCGCCTGCTCCATGGACTTCCGGGGGTAGTGCCATATTTCGATGACGTTCTGATCGCTGCTACAAGCCGCTCAGAACTCATCGAAGTATTAAGGAAGGTCCTCTGTCGTTTCAGGGGCGCGGGATTAAAATTAAAAAGCAGCAAATGCTCATTTGCTGTCCCTAGGGTAGAATTCTTGGGCTTCTTAATAGATGCCCAAGGCATTCACCCTACACCCTCTAAGATTGCCGCCATTAGGAACGCCCCTGCTCCCACCTCCAGGGCGGAGCTACAGGCGTTCCTAGGGCTGCTCAATTTTTACGCCCCCTTTATTCCTCACAAGGCGTCACTAGCCGAGCCGCTGCATCGGTTGCTCGACCGATCCGCGGCCTGGCACTGGGGAAGCCGCGAAGCGCATGCGTTCGCGGCTGTCAAAGAGACGCTGACGTCATCGGCAGTCCTCATTCAATATCATGATGGGTTGCCTCTGACGTTGGCGTGTGACGCCTCCCCATTTGGAGTAGGGGCTGTCCTGAGCCATATCCTCCCTAATGGCTCAGAAGCCCCTGTGGCCTTTTATTCTCGGACACTCTCCTCGGCGGAGCGCAATTACAGCCAGATCGACAAGGAGGCTCTGGCTGCAGTGTCCGGGATTAAGAGGTTCCACGATTACCTCTACGGTCGGCACTTTACCCTTGTCACCGACCATAAGCCACTCCTTGGGCTTTTGGCGGGGGACAAGCCGACCCCCTCCATTTTATCCCCCCGCATGACTCGCTGGACGGAGTTCCTCGCAGCGTATTCTTATACGTTGCTGTACCGTCCAGGCAAACAGCTAGGGCATGCAGATGCCCTCAGCCGTTGCCCACTCCCGGAGACGGACACCGCACCCGTGCCCTCCCTCTCAGTCCTCTCCATTGCCGCCTCCGGGTTCCCACTCTCTGCCGCGGACGTGGCGGCCCACACGAAGGCCGATCCGATCTTGTCCCAGGTCTCTTCCTGGGTTCTAAGGGGATGGCCAGCAGACAAAGTGGCAGAGGGCTTCCAGCCCTTTAAAAATCGCCAGGCTGAGATCTCCCTCCACGGGGGTTGTCTCATCTGGGGGGATCGGGTGCTGATCCCCACCGCACTCCGGCCACTGGTTCTGGATCTGCTCCACAAGGACCACCCGGGCATAGCACGAATGAAGGCATTAGCCCGTAGCTATGTCTGGTGGCCCTTGCTGGACACAGAAATAGCGGCCCATGTGGGCCGCTGCACGACCTGTCAATTATCCAGGCCCAACCCCCCAGCCGGGCCTGCTCGTGAGTGGGAGGCTCCGAGAGGCCCATGGTCTCGCCTCCACATCGATTTCGCCGGTCCCTTCCACGGCCAAAACTTCCTGGTAGTGGTGGACGCCTACTCTCGATGGGTGGAGCTAGTCCTCATGGGCTCCACCACAGCCGAGAGTACGGTCAGGGCCCTGCGGAGGATGTTCGCAACCCACGGGTTGCCGGACGTGGTGGTCTCGGACAATGGGCCACAGTTCACGTCCACCACCTTCCAGGAGTTCTTGGCCGAGCAGGGGATCCGGCATGCGCCCATAGCCCCGTACCACCCGGCCAGCAATGGCCGGGCGGAACGGGCGGTCCGCTCAGCTAAGGAGGCACTGAGCCGCATGGACCGGGGCGACTGGCAGGCGAGGGTGGCGGCTTACCTGCTAAGCCAACATTCCACCCCCTGCCCAACTACCAACAAAAGCCCCGCGGAGCTCTTGATGGGCAGGCGCCTGCGGACTCCCCTGGATAGGCTTCACCCGCTCTATTCAGGGGATCAGCCGAGCAATCTGGGGGTCCTCCCTCCCCGGTCCTTTAAGCTAGGAGATCCAGTGTGGGCTCGGTCGTTTACGGGGGAACCAAAATGGGTGCCGGGTGCTATCGTTGCCCTGACTGGCCCATGTTCTTTCAGGGTCCAATTGGCTGATGGAACCCAATGGAGACGCCACCTGGATCAATTGAGGAGGCGTCTCCCGTCGCAGGCTGGTGGCCGCGAACCCCTGAGCGACAACACCGCAGCCCCGGGGTTGCAATGTGAAGCCTTCGCCTCTCCAGGCCTCAACCTGCACCAAGCACAAACCCCTCAATCCGAGAGACCACATCCAGGGGCCTTTGCCACACCAGGCCCCCTCCTGTTTCAACAACAGCGTCCTCAATCCGGCAGTCCGCAACCGAGGGCCTTCGCCACACCAGGCCCTGCTTACCCAAGCGCCGCCCAAGGGGACGCCATTCCAACAACTCAATCCGAGGACGCACAGAGAATTCCCCCCACGACAAGTGACGCGCCCCCACGGCTACACCTACCGTTGCAGTTGAGCCCGCCTTCTGGGCCTTCCCGAAAGGGCGTGCCTCGGAGCTACACTCCCTTCGGGGAGGAGCTACCACGAGGAGGTCCTCCTCCGCCGACGACTTCTCCTGCAATGAGAAGATCTGGGCGGGTCCGGCGCCGCCCAGCATATCTTAAGGACTACGCATGCTCCGTTTCGGGCATGCGCAGAACTGGGGGAAAGGGGTGTTAAATATTGGTTAATTGTTCTGACTGTCAGTAACATCCTCTGAGCTCTCTGATTGGCTGAGAGCTCCAGAGGGTGTTGCCGACGCACTGTTATTGTTGATTGGCCGAGGGACTGACGTCAGCAGTTGCTGTCGCGTCCCCGGCCAGTGATTGGTTAAACAAGAATATAAATACCTTGGCGGGAGTTTCCCGTCCCTTGAATCGCCTTCAACCGAATAAAGAGTTCTTCTTGTTTGAAACCCTGGCTGTGCGTTGTCCCTCCGTCAATACTTAAAACCTATGGTGAGATCAAGGCTTTTAAAAGGGTAGAAATTTTCCAGCACTTTCTAGAACAACCATGTCATCGTACATGGTTTCTCGAAGTGCCCATGGCACTTTTGCAACTTTATTTCAACTTTTCTTGTCCTTTTCCAGCCTTTGGTGATTTATACGACCCTCAGCCTCTATAAAAAGAACCCAGTATTTCATTCTCCATCTCATTCTAATTATTTGAAACTAACAAGCAAATGTTGCATAATGATATCATTTTATTATCTATTAATATACGGCTTGAGATTTGATGCTATTTAAAAAAATCTGCTTTGTTTTGTTATGCCTGAGTCCACATTGTTTCAGGGGACGTATATTGTTGATTGCTGCACTCCAGTTATATTAACGTCAATGAGTTATTTAAAGCAGCATGCATTGTGTACTTTCTCTCAGCTCCCACTATTAATCGCTTTTAAGTAAAACAGCTCCCTATCTATCTCTCATTGTAAAATAAGATTGCTCCTAATTTTGTTAAATCCATCTGCACGGGGGGGTTCGCTTACAAAGAGAGTGATAACCAACACAGCGAGGAATGAATTTGCTCAAAATAAACAGCTCTAGAGGTTTGACTTCCACTGCCCCTTTCTAAAATGGAGGCATCAAGGAATAGAGAATAGAAGGGGAAGAATCCAGAAACTGATTTGGCTCTGACGCTTTTTTGTACTAGAGATTTTCTACTAGGATTTAGGCTTTTCTTTTTTCTCTTCTTCTTCTTCTTTGACTCCAGTCAGCGGTGTTCCTTGAGTGGTGATGATTTGAACAGGCAATGGTTGAATCCCAACCCTTTGTGCCACCCCACCATTTACCACAGCAAGGGTCTCCTTTATTACCTCAAGAGCCAAGGCCGAGTTCCAGTGGTGAGTCATTATTTATTTATTTGTTTTTATTTATTCATTTAGGGAATTTATACTGCTGCCTATTCGCACATGGCAACTCAAGGCAGCTGGCAGAATATAAAACCCCAGAATAAAAACTAACAAAAGAAGTAATATAATAAATTAATATACTAAAATCACACCCACACCCACACCCACATTGCAGTGACAGCACATCACACGAGCCATTTAATGGGCTCCATCCTGCTCTGGGTTACTCAGGCTTGCTGGCAGAATCAGGACTTTAGCGCTTTCCGGAAGAGTGTTAGAGTGAGGAGCCATTTTAATCTCTTTGGGAATGATGTTCCAGTGAGAAGGGGCCACCACAGAAAAGGCCCTTCTTCTGGGTCCCACCAGGTGTATCACCCTAGGGGATGGGACCCGCAACATTCCCTACCTCCCTGCTCTGATGGGTCGGGTAGATGTAACCGGCAAGAGACAGTCCCTCAGATTATCACTTTTTACTTTTGTTTTTTGGGAAACCAAGATGGCGGCCGTGATCATGCAGTGGAAGCTCCACTCTGCTGCATATACATGTAAAAATGGTGGGGTTTCAGTCAGAGCTTGGGGGGCTGCCTTGGTTTTCTTGCCTCCCTCCCTGAAGACCCCTCTATTTTCCTTCTTCTAAGCTTTCCTCTCTGTTAAGTGCTGAATGCACCTTTAGCTTGATCTCAGGGTTTTGTTTAGTGTTGGTTTGAGTGTGATGTGCGGTCTTGCCAGTGGATAAACCATGTTTTGTTTTAAAGCAGTAAATAATCATTTGAAACCATGGCTTTTGGGGATAACTAACTGCAGCTGTGGCTTATTTCTGGTATGCTAATTAGGACATAGCATTTGCAATCTCCTGCCTTATTCTTGGTTTGTTTGTTTGGGTTTTTATTCATCCCTAAACCTCTGCCAACCAGCTAAGAAACAGCAGATAAAAGAGCTGGAAAACAAGGCAGGAATTGGCCAAACATTTTTTTTTAGACTGCAAGATTTGTTTCAGAGTTGTTCAAGCAACTGTGGTTAGTATAAGAAAGCATGCCTATAATTATAGCCTACTGTAAAATGCATCCTGTTTGCTCTTTCCTAATACTTTCACTTCTTTACAAGCAATTATCTAATGTAATATATTTAATGTACTCTTTTGTGATTTTTGGGGGTACTTTGTATCCATGATTTTTTTAAAGTTCTGGACCATATTACAACACTGGGGAAATAGCTTATTTCAGTTTATAACTGCAATCAAGTTCTTGTACAAATTTGGGTCTCATTTTCTTTGTTGTTTGTTGTTGTTAGTTGCGAAGTCATGTCTGACCCATCACAATCCCATGGACAACATTCCTCTAGGCCTTCCCGTCCTTTACCATCCTCTGGAGTCCATTTAAGCTCATGCTGACTGTTTCGGTGACTCCATCCAGCCACCTCCTTCTTCTCTTGCCCTCAATCGTTCCCAGCATTAGGCTCTTCTCCAGTTAGTCCTTCCTTCTCATTAGGTGGCCAAAGTATTTGAATTTCATCTTTGAGATTTGGCCTTCTAAAGAGCAATCAGGGTTGATCTCCTCTAGGACTGACCTGCAGTCCAAGGGACTTGCAGGAGTCTTCTCCAGCACCGTAGTTCAAAGGCCTCAATTCTTTGGCCTTTGGCTCAGCCTTCCTCATTGTCTTAGAAATGCTTATTAGAGTGTTGCAAAATATTCCTACCTTTTGGAGAGGATAATAATTTTCCAGAGAGAAAAGAAAATTGTTTGCTGAACATCAGGTTCCATTTACAGAGTAAAAATACTATAAACTGTTAGCCCAGATGCCCACGAATAAGTGTAATCTTGAAAGCTGTACTCAGTGGAACTGAAAAGTAGCAAATGCTCAACAAACATCCATACCAAATAAAGTCTTTGCTACCTAGAATCCAGAATGACCTAGAGATTCGTGTATTCTCCCCCCTCAAGGGCCAGTGCTAGCTATCAGCAAATTTTGCTTGAGACTTGCTTATTGATCCTTCTGTTTCACTCCTTCTCAGCCTTCAGAAGTTGACAAGCTATAGGAGAACTGGATTTTCCTTGTCTTTGAAGAGTTCATTGATTTTATTTAATACATGTTCAATCTCTCTCTCCCGCTCTGCTTTCTCCTTGCTTTGGGAGTATGCTTTTCCTCCCCAGACTTTCCAAGTAAAACTCACCAATATAAATATTGCAGTGAGGAACAGAAGTGAAGTTATTAAATCCTTTTAATGTGTACAGAAGGAGGAGCCAAAAACAAATTGTACCTTTTAAAAAATATGGTTAAGTTAAACTATGACTTAGATTGGAATGTGGGTAAAATTCAGAGGTGGGTTCCTACCGGTTCGCACCAGTTCGGTAGAACCGGTTTGTCAAATCTACCGAACCGGTTAGAAGAGGTTCCACCAGTGGACCCGGAAAGCAGGCCACACCTACAGAAGAGGTTCCAAAAAATTTTGAAGCCCACCACTGGTAAAATTCCTCAATTTGTTTGGACTCTACTAACGTGATAGAAGCATAATATTGCGTTGTTAGTTGAAGTTTGAATCTGTAACTCCTGAAAAAACCCAACTGCCTGTTTATTAGATCCAAATAATTGATAAATGAACGTAACACTTCTAATAAGATGAACTTTTTAATTACTATCATTATTGGATACATGAAAGAGAGGCTTACTCTGTAGTAAAATGGATAGGAAAAAATGTGCCCAATGTGCCCGCGGCAAAGGTTTATTAAGGATGTGCCTCAATTCTGAGTATGGTTGAATAACAATTGCTATAAACTGATTTGTAAGATTCTTAAGGTTTTAGTTGGGACACATGGCACTCATAAGAGAATGGCCTGCCAGTCATATTGAAGTAAATGTTTTCCTGTCAGTCATATCCGACTCTAGGGCACAGTGCTTATCTCTGTTTCTTGGCTGAGAGAGCCAGCGCTATCTAAAGAAAATACCCAAGATCATATGGACAGCATGGCTGTACATCAAACAGAACACTGACCTTCCCACCGAAGTGGTACCCATTAATCTACTTGCATTTGCATGCTTTTGATCTGCTAGTTGGACAGGAGCTGAGGCAAGTAAGGGGAGCTCACCCTGTTGCATGGAGCTATGCTGGAACCCAGTCTATCTGCTCTCCATGTGACAAGTTCATCATTTTAAGCACTGAGCCATTGTGCCCCCTCTATTTCAAATAGTTACATTGAATTGTTCAAATTTGGGAAGTGTATACATATGTCATGTGTTGGGATCTCTTTTGATGTAGCCTTTTTGGCATGAGATCCTCTTCCCTGTGATGTGATTATCTAGAATTCACAATAATAATGTGACAATGTATGCGATTACTCTTAAGGTGATGTGTCCGACCACAGTGTAAGTTATCAGATAAGTGATGTTCAACCTCTCAGTTTCACAGTGGGAAAACACAGAATCAACTCTACTTTTGTATTAAAAAATGATTTAGATGCAGATCACACACCACGTCACATTGGATATTTGGGAAGTGATTTGTACATCACTGTGGTTTTACTAAATAGTTAATTATTCTCTACTGCACTAATCATTCCGTCAAATACTGCTGGTATTGGAGGTGACCAAATCTCTCTGTTTTAGTTTTCTTCTCTTTAGTTTTGCAGATATAGGATGAGTGGATTGGTAAAAAAAAAAAATTAGGTACAGAAAGTATATTGCATGTTTTGTATATTCATTTTCCAAAATATAAATAATTTTCTCTGAACTTTTGCATAATATTTAGCTTTTTTTTCAAAGGATTTTGTCAAATATACATATCTATTTAGTGATAGATAGGAGGCAAATATTCAAATGAGGACATGCTATTTTTATGAGTTTGTGTGTGTGTGTGTGTATGTGTATGCATATACATAATCAGACCTTCACTCAGATAGATAGACAGACAGACCAGTGGTGGGTTTCAAAAATTGTTCGAATCTACTCTGTGGGTGTGGCCTCTTTTGTGGGAGTGGCTTGCCACCCATGTGACCGGATGGGAGTGGCTTGCCGTCCATGTGACCGGATATGAAGATGCCGACGACACTTGTCAGAACCACCTTAAATTACCTCACACACAGCACTGGCATGCATAAGAATACGATGTATGCTTGTTTTTTAAAAGGCATCTTTGGTTTGCGTTAAAACAACTTCAACACACGCAATGTTCTGATTGCACCACAAATGCAGTAGTCATCCTTACCTTTCACAGAGGCACTGAGTTTTATAAATATGAGCATGACAGTGTAGAATAATCATATCCAAGGACCAGTGGTGGGTTTCAAAAAAATTTGGAACCTCTTCTGTAGGTGTGGCCTGCTTTCCGGGTCCACTGGTGGAACCTCTTCTAACCGGTTCGGTAGATTTGACGAACCGGTTCTACTGAATAGGTGTGAACTGGTATGAACCCACCTCTGAGACAGGCAGACAGCATTTTTGTTCAGTATTATTATTGCTATGGTTCATTGCATGGTCAGCCTGATGTTTAGACTGGCTTTGGCATTTTCATCCACCTTTTGAGTTGTTTCCAAGAGCCTGGGACAGAAAGATATTTGATGGTATTAAATGTATTGTCACAAGATGTTAGCTTTTGAAAGTAAAACTGCCTTTTGCAATTGACAAATGGTGATTTTTTGTCCATGCTGATGGTGTGCAAGTGATGCTCCAGATGTTTTGGGATTGGTATTAACTTTGTTTTCTTTTGCTACAGTCACACAGCTTCCATTGTAGGCCTTTGTATTTTGTGATGTTCTCTACTTCTTCTCTTCTGTAGTGCTGTCTCCAAGTAGTGCAATGTCCATTATCTACACTTTTTGTCTTTCTTATCAACAGTTGTTTAGACTGGGGTGTTATGTGGCAGGTGCTTTTTAGCTTCTTCCTTTTCTAATATTTTGATCTAATTTGTGTTTGATGAAAGAAATGTCCTTCTGGGTTCAGCTCCAAGTGGGGAAAAAGACACTGGAGACATGGAGGCTGCTTGGAAAGATGGTTTATTGATGGACAGGGCCACATGGCTTGAGCCCTGAACAGAAAAGGTGATCACATGCTTCAATGTTGGTGGAGAAGAAGAGAAGGGCTGAAGGAGGAGTTTGCTAGGCTTCTTATAACCTGTTCAGTCCCACCTCTCTGTTTCCTGTTCCTGTGTAAGAACCCTCCAGACCTTCCGCACAGCCCTTAAAATCTGGCTATCCCGTCAGGCCTGGGGCTAAAGATTTAACCCACCCCCACCCAAATGGTATGAATGTTGTGTTCTCTTTAATTATGTATTGTTCTTATGTGTCATTGTTTGTATCCCCTTCCTCATGAGTTATAAGCCGCCCTGAGTCCCCCCAGGGAAAAGGGCGGCCTATAAATAAACTTTCAAATTCAAATTCAAATTCAAATGTATTCTGATTGGTTGTCAGACTCTCATGGGGCCATGCAGGGGCAACTCTCTAGGCTGTGTTTTGAATCCAGGTATGGATGAGTTCTCAGATGCCATGTGGTCAGTTGAGTAAAGGGCCAATATTATCATGCTTTCCTATAGCTGCTGGTGAAGTCTTTATTATGTAAAGTGGACTAGCTTGACTGTTTTAATGGCCCATTGACAAAGTGGGGATGGGCAGGAAGCTACAGGCAACTATTCTGTCTTTTAAAACATGTTTCTTTCTTTTCACATCCAGAGGAATATTCTGTCTTTTCAATATTTCCTAGGATATTTCATTTTTCTGGGAGAGGGCTGGATGATAACTTCCCACATGGTCCTGCTTGTTCTTGCTTGTAGGCAAATGGTATTTCTTGCACATCTTCCAATGCACCATTGTTGCCACTTTGTCATGCCCTTGTTTGTAGCAAGTCTGTGCAATCTTGCAGCAGCTAATTAGGTGACTCACCATATCTTCAGTTTCTTTACACAGGCAACATTTATTGTCTGTTGCTGTTTCTCACTTCTGGCTTTGTATTCATTGGTTCTTAAGGCTTGGCCTTGTACAACCAGAATTAGTCCCTCAGACTCTTTCTTCAAATTTCCTGCTCTTAGCCATCACCATTAGGTCTTGTTATCTGCTTTGCCTGCTGTCTTTTTAATGTATTAACCATTTTTTACTTTGCCAATATATTAATATTACAAAATTTGGAGAGGTAGGTATTTTGAGGGATAGATGCATTTTATTTTAGATATCCTTTGTACAGTAAAAATAGATTTCCAAATTATTTTCTTTCTCTTGGCTAGCTGGAAAACTTAGCAAGCAAGTTCTGGGATCAAGTAAAGCAGTGATGGGGAATTAAAGGTTAATCACACTTCTGATTTATTTACATAGTATTTCCCTTTCCTTCTGGGGGTGTGGGTTTAAAGACACCCAATCTATGTTTATGTCAAAGATTACGAATCCTGGAGGGAAGAGACTGGAAGTTATGGATATTGATTTCCTATCATATCAAAACTGGACAATGGGTTGGTTGTTCTTCAAAAGCCGGGGTCAATATTAGCCCTCTGTGTGAATAAACCCCAGTTTTTCACTGTGATGAGAGTCAATAACTGCTTATAAAGACAATCTAAATTTGGTGTAGGAAAAGATGTGACGATCGCCTGGCCCTGTAACAACAGAAGCTAGGTAGATGGATTAGATTAGGAGATGACTAGGGGAGAAACACAACAATTAAACTGGGAAGCTAAGTCATGTTCTCTTCTTTGTGCTGCTGAGATTTTTACAGAATCAAAATAACAGTGTACAAGAGTGTTTTCACCTAATTGCTTGCCTAAGCAATGCTTCAAATTGGTATGTTATGTACTATGAATGTAAAGAAATGCAAGAGGTATTTAATTGTTTTGCAAACTACAGGTTTGGATTCTTACAAGATGGATAACAAGGAATGTTTAGAAGCAAAAAAGCCTCTTATTACTCAGTATGTTATCCCAGAACTGGTCTTTAAAACGTAGATGGGTACTCTAGTTTTAATCTGGGTTGAGAAGGACTTCATTTTCCTAGGGAGTCTGTGAATGGTAAATGGGGATGAGAGTGGGATGCTTGAGTGCATAAAATTAATATGGATCTGCAGTTGAGGTAACTCACTGTTATCAGGGTAAATATGCTTTTTCCCCCCTGGAGCTATGAATAAAGCAGAGCAGTGCACCCTCAAACTGTATGTAGAAACTACTAAGTTGCCTTACCTAGAAACAGAAGAGGATGATTTGTAACCCAAATACCAATATTGTATTGTGCAATGAGCAGGTGTGGGAACATATGATGTCATTGTTAGTACCTACAGAATAATTGTGCACTCATATTACTTCTTCGGTTAGGTGTACACCCAAGCTTTGCCTACAAAACTCAAGGGGGTATGCAGTGTATTCCCCTTCTAATTTGTCCAAATATCCATGAGCAACGATGGCATAGTGGTTAGAGTGCAGTACTACAGGCTACTTCTGCTGACTGCCAGCTGACTGCAATTTGGCAGTTCGAATCTCACCAGGCTCAAGGTTGACTCAGCCTGCCATCCTTCTTAGGTGGGTAAAATGAGGAGCCAGATTGTTGGGGGCAAGAGGCTGACTCTGTAAATGGCTTAGAGAGGGCTGTAAAGCAATGTGAAGTTGCATATAAGCCTAAATGCAATTGCTATGATGTAGGGAAAAAAATGAAAGGAGACCCTGTAGATCTTAGTCTGCTTATTCATTGCCAATTATAGGAAGTAGAGGTTATTTCCATTTCAAGGCCATTCATCCAGCACTGTCTGAAGACAATTCTGCAGTCATGTGGTCAGCTTGATGCTGTTTCCTCCACACTGAAGTGCTACCATTTTATCTACTCACATTTGTCTGCTTTCAAACTGCTAGATGGGCAGGAGCTAGGTGAAGACAGGAACTCACTCCATTGGACAATGCTTGGGTCTCAAACCCAGGCTGTTGGCTTTCTAGTCAACAAGCCCAGCATCTTAATCACTGAGCTGTCATACCACCCTTGATGTAGGTTAGGCTGAAAATCAAAACCACCTATTCTCTTCTACATCTGAATGTCAATGAAAGTGGGTTCTCCTGATCTTAATGTAGACCCTAATCACCACACCTATTGATGGCTCCTGCTTCTATACAGACAACTGCGCTCAATGACTTCATCCTTCATATTCAGAGGATATGGAAGCGAGATAATACTCTATAAAAAAATGATAAATATAGGCCAAGGAAGTAAAGTGCAGTTCCTAACTCTTGTTAGGAATCAACTATTTTGCATAAACCTTAAATCTATTTTTAGCGCTCTTTTATTGTTCAGTTTTGCTGAGATAGGAAGTCAATACCCATAACTTTCAACCATGACACTTTGCCAATGCCCTCGGTATCAAGTCTCTTTGATTCTCTTTGGTGCAGGAACTAGGTATGTCTAGTTTAATGAAAAGAAGGACTAGGGGAGACATGATAGCAGTCTTCCAATATCTCAGGGGATGCCACAGAAGAGGGAGTCAAACTATTCTCCAAAGCCCCTGAGGGCAGGAGAAGAAGCAATTGGTGGAAACTAATCAAGGAGAGAAGCAACCTAGAACTAAGGAGAAATTTCCTGACAGTTAGAACAATTAACCAGTGGAACAACTTGCCTCCAGAAGCTGTGAATGCTCCAACACTGGAAGTCTTTAGGAAGATGGATAGCCATTTGTCTGAAGTGGTATAAAGGTTTGAATAGAAGACCTCCAAGGTCCCTTCCAGCTCTATTTTTCTATTCTATTCTATTCTATTCTATTCTATTCTATTCTATTCTATTCTATTCTATTCTATTCTATTCTATTCTATTCTATTCTATTCTATTCTATTCTATTCTATTCTGTATTTGCCTAGAGCTGATGCTCAGATATCTCAAACATTAACTTCTTTTGACTCTGGGACAGCATTTTCTTAGCAACTACTCAACTATGAGTAGAGACTTCAACATTTGGTTGATCCCTCCTTCTTTTTCCATCTCCAGGTGTTTTGTGATTACCATGGACATTCTCAGCGAAAGAACGTCTTTCTATATGGATGCAGCATAAAGGAGACTCTCTGGCAGGCAGGATGTACCATAGATACATCCAAGGTGACTGAGGATGTTGGCTATCGGGTAAGGTATACTTCTTATAGCTTATTCATCCGCATAGATATTCTGAATTAAATTGTCTTGATCATTTCTGGCTTAATCTTTCAAACTTTTAACAGCCAATCAAAGAAAAATCAGATGACAAGCAACAGCAGAACCTGCCGAATAGTAGGAAAAAGATTTAAAGGAACCCAGATTTGTTAGAATGCAGAAATATAATATGGGGGTGGGAGGCAAGAGGATCTAATTGCTTTGAAGGGACAGTTAGGAACTCCCCCTCCCCAAAACCAATGGAGCCAAGTGGGTGAAAAGGGTAGATCTATGGCAAAAACTGTATTGATTTTATATAAAAATGTGGAAATATGGTCATATAAATCTGCCTGTCAGAGGAGATTACATTGGTCAAGGCACCAGGCTTAGAAGTCAGCAGATTATAAGTTCTAGACCTGCCTTAGGCAGACAAAGTCAGATGGAAGACCTTGGGCCAGCCACTGTATCTCTAGGAAGGTGGCAATGGCAAACCACTTCTGAAAAACATTGCCAAGGAAGCTGCAAGGACTTGTCCAAATAGTCTCTGGGCATCAGGCAAGATTAAAGAAAAGAAGAAAAAACCTTTGTCAGATTTTTAGTTTTACTATTTTTCTATGTTCTAGTTATGATCATGCTTTTCTTATTCTTTGCATTTGTTGTCTTGTGTCTCTCCCCATCTCCATCCCCATGAAAGATACTCCCTTACTAAGATCTCTTCTTACATTAAAATCCAACCAAGTACTACTTTAAGAAATTGGCAAGTGCACCTTTTTCTTTTTAGTTCTGGTGACTTTTTAAAAGAGGTTTTACTCATTTATTTAGCATATGGCATCTATCAAGGTCATGCAATCACCTATATACAAATTTAGTTTTAAAAGCTAATACATAGATGAGAGGTGTGGTAGCCTGGAGGTGGAGATCTCGCCTCACAGAGTTTGTTCCTAGGCAGCAGCAGATATTTCTCTCTTTGGACATCAGCAATGGTCTGCTGCGAATTCCATGTAGGCATCAGGAAGGGCATCTGTCCAGTAAATGCTTGAGCTCTGTTCAGTTGCTCCAGGTCATTAACAGAAAAGAAAAAGATAAATGGATAGATTTTTTTTTTCATTTCATTTCATTTATTAAGATTTATAGGCCGCCCTTTTCTCTGAGGGGACTCAGGGCGGCTTACAATCACAAGGGAAGGGGGTGCAGTATCAAAAGACAAAACAAAATGTGAACAAAGAAAAGAAATAAAACACAACTTTCGTTCAGCAATCAACACTCGGGCGGGTAACTTGAAAACCTATTCCCAGGCCTGCTGGGAGAGCCAGATCTTGAGGGCTGCGCGGAAGGTCTGGATGGTGGTGAGGGTACGAATCTCAACGGGGAGATCGTTCCACAGGGTCGGAGCTGCAACAGAAAAGGCTCTCCTCCGTGTAGTCGCCAGTCGACATTGGCAGATGGAATTCGGAGGAGGCCCAGTCTGTGCGATCTAGTTGGTCGAAGGGAGGTAATCGGCAGGAGGCGGTCTCTCAAGTACCCAGATCCACTACCATGGAGTGCTTTAAAGGTGGTCATCAGTACCCTGAAGCGCACCCGGAGACCGACAGGTAGCCAGTGCAGCTCGCGGAGGATGGGTGTAACGTGGGCGAACCGCGGTGCGCCCACTATCACTTGCGCGGCTGCATTCTGGATTAACTGTAGTCGCCGGATGCACTTCAAGGGCAACCCCATGTAGAGCCCATTGCAGTATTCCAGCCTAGAGATCACAAGGGCTCGAGTGACTGTTGCGAGAGCCTCCCGATCTAGGTAGGGCCGCAACTGGCGGACCAGGCGGACCTGGGCAAATGCCCCCCTGGTCACAGCTGACAGCTGGTAATCAAAAGTCAGCTGTGGGTCCAGGAGGACTCCTAAGTTGCGGACCCTATCTGAGGGGTATAAAATTTGACCCCCCAGCCTAAGTGTTGGTACATTAGCCAAATTGTTGGGAGGGAAACACAACAGCCACTCGGTCTTGTCCGGGTTGAGTACCAGTTTGTTAGCGCTCATCCAGTTCTTAACGGCTTCAAGACCCTGGTTCATCACGTCCACCGCTTCATTGAGTTGGCACGGGGCGGACAGATACAGTTGCGTATCGTCCGCATATTGGTGGTATTTTATCCCGTGCCTCCGAATGATCTCGCCCAGCGGTTTCATGTATATGTTAAATAGTAGGGGGGATAAGACTGAACCCTGGGGCACCCCACATGTTAGGGGCCTCAGGGATGATCTCTGCCCCCCGACCAACACCGACTGCGACCTGTCCGAGAGGTAGGAGGAGAACCACTGCAGAACAGTGCCTCCCACTCCCACCTCCCGCAGTCGTCGCAGAAGGATACCATGGTCGATGGTATCGAAAGCCGCTGAGAGGTCAAGGAGAACCAGGATGGACGCATAGCCTCCATCTCTGGCCCTCCAGAGATCATCGGTCAATGCGACCAAAGCGGTTTCTGTGCTGTAACCAGGTCTGAAGCCAGACTGGAAGGGGTCAAGATAACTAGCTTCCTCCAAGGCCCGTTGAAGCTGGAAGGCCACCACCTTCTCAACAACCTTCCCGATAAAGGGGAGGTTGGAGACAGGACGAAAGTTGTTTAAAATGGCTGGATCCAAGGATGGTTTCTTCAGGAGGGGTCTCACCACCGCCGTTTTAAGTACGGCGGGGAAGTGCCCCTCCCGAAGGGAGGCGGTCACGACCGCCTGGATCCAGCCATGTGTCACCTCCCTGCTGTTGGCAACCAGCCAGGAGGGACACGGGTCCAGAATGCAGGTGGAGGCACTTACAGCTCGAATGGCCTTGTCCACATCCCCAGAGGCAACATCCTGGAACTCAACCCAGAGGTGATTTGCCAAGTAGTCCTCCTGTGTCTCGGCTGGATCTACTGCGGTGGAGTCCAAGTCCGATCGAAACCGAGCTATTTTGTCCGCCAAGAATTGAGCATAGTCCTCAGCCCTACCCTGCAAGGGGTCTCCCGCATCCCTCCTATTTAGGAGGGAGCGGGTTATCCTAAACAGGGCGGCTGGGCGTGACTCGGCGGAGGCGACCAAGGCAGAGATGTAAGATCTTTTGGCAGTTCTTAATGCCCTAACGTAGTCCTTGGTGCAGGTGGTCAGAAGTGCTCGGTTCGCCTCGGACTTATCGGACCTCCACAGGTGCTCTAGGCATCTCCTCCGGCGTTTCTTCTCCCGGAGCTCCTCGGTGAACCAAGGAGGCCTCTGGGATCCACTGACCCGGAGGGGCCGTAGTGGCGCAATCCGATCAAGAGACTCCGACGCCGCCGAATGCCAGGCGGCAACCAGAGTCTCCGCCGAACTGTGGGCGAGAGTATCAGGAATAACCCCAAGCTCCGTCTGGAACCTCAACGGGTCCATAAGTCGCCTGGGGCGGAACCACCTGGTTGGTTCCTCCTCCCTACGGTGGGGGTTTGGCCTCCGGAAGTCAAGCCTCAGTAGGCAGTGGTCTGACCACGACAGGGGTATGATCTCATTACCCCTCAGACCAAGATCACACATCCACTGCTCCGAGAGGAATACGAGGTCGAGCATGTGACCCGCTGCATGGGTTGGGCCCCGAATTACCTGGGTCAAGCCCATGGCTGTCATGGAAGCCATGAACTCCTGCGCCCCATCAGAGCGTTCACCGAGCGATGGCAAATTGAAGTCCCCCAGAACTATAAGCCTGGGGAACTCAACTGCCAGCTCGGCTACTGACTCGAGGAGCGAGGGGAGGGATGCTGCAACGCAGTTGGGAGGCAGGTACGTTAGCAGCAAACCCACTTGACCCTTGAGGTCCAACTTTATCAGCAGGGACTCACACCCGACAAGCTCCGGAGCAGGGACCCTACGAGGTAACAAAGACTCCCGGATAACAATAGCCACACCGCCACCCCTTCTCTGGGCTCTCGGCTGATGAAGCACCTGAAATCCCTCTGGGCACATCTCTACAAGGGGGACTCCTCCTTCTGTGCCCAGCCAGGTTTCAGTAATACATGCCAGGTCTGCCCTCTCGTCAACAATTAAGTCCCGGACGAGGGGAGCTTTGTGAACAACAGACCTGGCATTTAGCGACAACAGCCTGAGACCAGGGTCCTGACTGCTCGCGCCATCTGGTCTTGGAGTGGGACTCATAGGGCCGGAAGGAGGGATCTCTGTGATGTAGCGAACCCTCCTTCCCCGGTAATGGCTTGCCCTAAAGTCCCCGCCATATCTGCCCCTATCCATATCTGCCCCTATCCATATCTGATAGATGGATAGATAGATAAATAGATGGATCGATGGATCGATGGATTGAAGGATCAATGGATGGATAGACAGACAGAAAGATGGACAGACAGATGGACAGACACGTGGACAATACAATATAGGAGATAAAGTGTTAAATTAATATAAAACCTTAATAAAATAACTATAATATAGAGCGATAGAATTGCAAATGGAGTAGATGTTATAATTCTACATCTAAGGAAGCTAACCATCTAACTGCTTCTTATGTCGCTGCAGTGAGATCATCCCAGGTGCCTTGAGGAGACATTTAAAGAAGTTAAAGAAAAGTTTTAGCATAAAAAAGGCAAACAGCAATCAATAAGGTGAATACAAACCAAATAATAGTGATTGGCCTCAGTCATCAAAAAATGGGTGTTGATTTGGAAAAGGCAAGAAAAGGAAAATCACATTTGGTTGACTAGAAAGGCTGCTTGAGCTGAGTTTGCCTATTGAATCCCTTATAACTGACTACAACGATGGAGCTTGAACAAATGCACTTCTTTCTCTTGAGAACTGAGGATATTCTGCAACATTTTATTGCAACTCTCAATTGCTCAGCTCTGTCTGATAAGCCACATGCCCTGAAAAGCAGAAATGGTCAAATATTAAGCTGGGGAGACTCAAGTTGAAAGTGAAGCCATTGGATGATTTTCAGAAAGGCTTATTTTATTTTATTTTGTTTTATTTTATTTTATTTTATTGTCTGACCTGTTTGTCAGGAAAACTGGAGACTGACTGCTACCTCAGTCCCTTGGAGCAACTAAAAAAGAAAGAAAGAAAGAAAAAAAGAGGCAAGGGCATTTCAAATCCATAAATAGGTTAGTACCCTGATGCATTAATGCTATTTTTCAGGTAACAGTTCTCAGAATTCAAGGGATTTCCTTGTCAATTGGACCAGGAAAATATGGATTGCATATTTCTCTGTGTAAGTGTTGTGATAAAGAAGACAAGTGGAGTCTCACTGGCTAAGATTATGTGTCTAGCTCAGCACTGGGATATGACCTTTTTAGAAGGTATTTTCTGTCATAGCAGATAGCTGTCACATTCCTGTTCAGCAAAGTTTTAAATCCCTACCCCCCCCCCCCATTTTTATTGTTTTTGCAAAAACAAGCAAAAACAAGCAAAATAAACCATCTAAAAGGTAAAAATAATGTAAAATGTAAAAGTAACCCAAGGCAAAACCAACAATAAATAATAATAATTAAAAAGCAGAAAAAGAGATAGATAGATAGATAGAAAAAAGAAAGAGAAAGAAAGAAAGAAAGAAAGAGAAAGAAAGAAAGAAAGAAAGAAAGAAAGAAAGATTTATCTCTTTGGACACAATGAGTAATTGTCTGCTGCAAACTCCATGTAGGCATCAGGAAGGGCATCTGGCCAGCAAACGCTGAAGCTTCATCAGTTGCCTCGAGTCCACCCCGATACAAGGAATTACAGGGTTGTTAAGAGAGAGGGAGGGAGCAGGGGGGCGAACAATACAATCTAGGACATAAAATATTAAATTAAGATAAAGCCATACATAATAAAATCATAATATGGAGCCATAGAATTGGAAAAAAGGTAGAAAGAAAGAATCTAATTGGGGAGAACATTAATTGGAAATACACTATATTGCCAAAAGTATTCACTCACCCATCCACATAATCAGACTCAGTTGTGAGTGAATACTTTTGGCAATATAGTGTATATATGCTTGAACGATAAAAAACTTTTCAAACATTTTGTTAGGAAGAAAGGTTTTTTTAATTAATTCATTGGGGAAAAAAACAATAAAGCAACTCATAAAAAAGATATCCAGTACCCATAATGCATATTTTAATATTCTCAAGACTTATTCTACCCTTTCTCTTTATAATCTTTTTAACTAATAATGTCATTTATCAGAGAATCCTTTTGTTCTGCATATCCTTAATGCACAATGCATCTTATTTTATGTGTTAATTCTTTCATAGATATTATGTACCTTATTGAAGTATTTATTTAAGTATGATTAGTATGTTTTTTTGCTGAATCTCTTTTAGCAGCTATTGATGGTTGTGGCCAGTTACTATATTTGGGCGCAGGGAGTTCTGCATATTTGTTATGCAGAGTATGAATGCTAACCTTTTATCTACTGCCTTTTGCAAGGAATTGATCAATTCTTTCCACTGGATGGCTCCAGACTCTAGTAATATGTGCAGGAGAGAATACGTCACCCACTCTCACTGTTTCTTTCTTTCTTTTTTGTTGTTGTGGTCTAATCCAATGGTAGGACCCTGAAAGGGCAGCATTGACTAAACCTGTTCATGGTCCTGGTTGGAAATTGCATTTCTGTTGAATTTGGTAGAATTGGAAAATGCTGGCAATTTCATTCAAAGAGTTAATGCTTCCTTCAGGAATGTTTGAATCCACAGCTGATGAGTCCAGAGCAAATTCTTTCCACATCCCTTCCACATTTACCTCGCTAGAAACATGTGAGTTCTTTGAAATGTGAGGAATTGTCTTAAGTCCACGTACTGGATTGATTATTGGAATGTCTTCTACATGGGTTTTCCCTTGAGGATAACTAAGGAGGTGTCCCTGGTTCACAATGGGAAAAGTTATGGGTGCACCGCACTATAACTCCATCACCACTGTTTCCAGTAGCCATTACAGATTATTTTTCAGGACTAGCATTCCCAGCCAGCTAAACTAAATCTCATAAACTCTAGGTAAATCTTGATCCAGAGTCTTACAGCAGAACTCATAAAGCGTGCCTATAAACATTAACTGATTTGTTATTTATCCCAACTCTGTTATTCTAAATTGCTCTTATCGGTAATCTGTTATGCAGCCTATTTTCTTCATCAGGGATGGGGAAGGATGTGATCCTTCTGATACTGTTGAAATATGCACAGTGAAGTTACAAGAAGCATCATATTGTTATTGTTGTTAGTTGCGAAGTCGTGTCCGACCCATCGCGACCCCATGGACAACGTTCCTCCAGGCCTTCCTGTCCTCTATCATTTACCTACCTACCTACCTACCTACCTATCTATCTAGCTATCTAGCTATCTAGCTATCTAGCTATCTAGCTATCTAGCTATCTAGCTATCTAGCTATCTAGCTATCTAGCTATCTAGCTATCTAGCTATCTAGCTATCTAGCTATCTAGCTATCTATCTACCATTTAAGCTCACGCCGACTGCTTTGGTGATTCATCCAGCCACCTCATTCTCTGCCATCCCTTTCTTCTTTTGCCCTCAGTCATTCCCAGCATGAGGCTCTTCTCCAGGGTGTCCTTCCTTCTCATTAGATGGCCAAAGTATTTGAGTTTCATCTTCAGGATCTGGCCTTCAGAAGAGCAGTCAGGGTTGATCTCCTCTAGGACTGACCGGTTGGATCACCTTGCAGTCCAAGAGACTCGTAGGAGTCTTCTCCAGCACTCCTGATCCTTCTGATACTGTTGGAATAAGCACACCGAAGCTGCAAGAAGCATCATATAGGATGTCAGAATTGTGATTCTGCCACCTCCTGAAGATTCCTGTTCTTGAATCCATGAACTGTGTTTCATGCCATTGTATAAATGACACTGCAGATCCCTTTGCCCACAATAACGGGCAATGTAGGATTCTCTAAAAGGAGATGGATGGCAAACATTATCCCCAATCAGCTGTCATCATAGAGCTGTATCTTTGATACCTGAAACACAGCCTCAAAGCAGAACAGGGTTTTTGTTACATCTTCAAAGTAGTCAAGACGAGAAGCCCAACAGTGAATTCTTTAATCATCTTTAAGTCTTCAGCTTAATCTTTAATCTAAGGCGAGATTAACAAATATGAAAGGATTTCTCAGTTTCTTTCCTTTTAGTCTCTGAAAAGTTAGGGAGGATCCATTCTGAAATTCTTTCCACCCTATCCCCCTCTATGATGGACTGAGATACATGATAGTCATCTTCCTCCTGCCTCCCAAGGCCTTTCGTACTTACTTTAGTTTATGAAAGGTTACTTCATTGGATAAAGTCCTCTTTACCATTAGGTACAGTATGATCACCAATATTTCTGTTGCTAAGTGAAACATTTCTTCGGAGAGTTTTGTCCCATTTTACATCCTTTCTTGCCACAGTGATTAAGTAAATCACTGCAGTTGTTAAGTTAATCACATGGTCGTTAAGTGAATCTGACTTCCCCATTGACTTTGTTTGTCAGAAGGTCTACGTGAAACATCGGAAACTGCATCCGTCATAAACATGAGTCGGTTGCCAAGCGTCTGCATTTTGATTGCATGACTATGGGGAATGCCACAACAATCATTTAATGTGAAAAACGGCCATAAGTCACTTTTTTCAATGCCATTGTAACTTTGAATGGCCACTTAACAAACTGTTGTAAATCGAGGACTACCTGAAACACTATTGGCAATTTTAGAAGGACAGAGAAATTAAACTTGCTCACAGGAGAACTTGAGTTTGATTGTTGATGTCTTCTATTAATGGTCCTCAGATAAGACGCCATGGGAAGACTACACCAGTCTGCTGTTGGTTTGTTGTTAGTTGCAAAGTTGTGTCCGACCTATCGCGACCCCAAGGACAGCGTTCCTCCAAGCCTTCCTGTCCTCTACCATCCTCTGGAATCCATTTAAGCATACACCAACTGCTTCGGTGATTCCATCCAGCCACTTCCTTCTCTGTCGTCCCCTTCTTCTTTTGCCCTCAATCTTTCCCAGCAATAGGAACTTTTCTAGTGAGTCTTTCCCAGTTGCAATGTATGGCTGTGAAATTTGGGCCATAAGAAAGGCTGAGTGCTGAAGAATTGAGGCCTTTGAATGATGGTGCTGGAGAGAACCCCTACAAGTCCCTTGGACTGCAAGACGATCCAACCGGTCAGTCCTAGAGGATATCAACCCTGACTGCTCTTTAGAAGGCCAGATCCTGAAGAGGAAACTCAAATACTTTGCCACCTAATGAGAAGGAAGGACTCACTGGAAAAGAGCTGTTGGTTAGAGTAGAGAATTATTCTGTTCAAGCTTGCTGAGCTGGTTTGACACCTCAATATCCTACTCGCCCCTTTTCTGCAGCCTTACTTCCCTTCTTATCCCCATCTTTTCATCCCCAAATCTCCTGAAATTTAGCAAGTAAAATTTGCCGAAAACCATCAGTGTGACATCTCATCAATTTGTCTAACCAAGGAATTATATCTAAGAATAATGACAGTTACGAGAATTATATGTTGGAAATCCTTCCAGGGGTAATGTCTTTCTCAAGGACAAGATTTTAAAAAGATTTAAAAAGGAAGAAAAATCTCATCATTTTGCTTCTCCTAAGAAAAATTCTAGCTGGGCTCTAGTGAGAAAAACAGGAATTTTGTGGTTTCAGGAACTTGTGGTTTTATTAGGAGAGGGGGCAAGCCTTCATTTTCCAACATCTTAGCACAATATTGTAACTGGGTCTTTTACTTTTCTTTTTGAAAATGTACAATTAAAAGACAATTAATGAGAAAATAAACAGGGGAGAGAATCATTATCTTTAGATCCAAGAAACACAGTTAGAACAAATAGAATATTAAATTGGTATTTGCTAATGTTTACAAATGAGGGCTATACATGCCTACCTACCATTTACCTACCAGAATTGCTCTTTAATTAACATAAAAGGTTGATTGGAAAGGTAATTTTTATTTTGTTAAGAAGCTGAAGACAGCCCAGCTATCTACATATAGTTTCTCATTGTTTAAGCTGGATTGGGCAGGACTAAAATAGAATGCATGCCTTTTTTTTAACCAAGCAATGATATGTAGGGTTTGTTTGGATTTGAGGAATTGCTATTGAACAAACCATTGTATTTGGTTTAACGTGTTGTGAAAACATCCCAAAGATGCTTCTCCAAAAGGCAACTGGACTTTGTTTTTCCTTGAAGACATTTTGCTTCTCATCCAAGAAGCTTCTTCAGTTCTGACTGAATGGTGGCGGATGGAAGGATTTATATTCCTTGCAGTCATCTGGTTGTTAGCACACTCTCTGAGAGTTGTTGAGACCACTGGGGGGTTTATCTGTTCCCTCAGGGTCACCTGAATATTGTGAATGGGTGTGGAACCATCTTGGAACTGCTGAAAGGACTGTGTTGTTACAACAACTTAAATAAACACACTATAAATCCTTCCATCCTCCACCATTCAGTTAGAATGGAAGGAGCTTCTTAGATGAGAAACGAAATGTCTTCAAGGAAAATTGTCTACATAAAATTATCTATGTTCTATCTGTCAATGACTACTTTAACTTCAACCACAACAATACACAAGCACACAATGGATTGCAAACTTAAGGTAAGCCATATTAAACTCGCTTGCCGAAAATATGACTTTAGCAACAGAGTGGTCAATGCCTGGAATGCATTACCTGACTCTGTGGTTTCTTCTCCAAACCCCCACACCTTTAACCTTAGACTGTCTACTGTTAATCTCACCCCATTCCTAAGAGGTCTGTAAGGGGCGTGCATAAGCGCACCAATGTCCCTACCATCCCTGTCTTAACAATCCCATTTATTCGTATCCATTTCATGTATCCATAATCTTGTATGTACTCATATTTATTATCTTATACATGCTTGACAAAACAAACAAACAAACAAAATAAAATAAAAACAAAGTCCTGTTGCCTTTTGAATAAACACCTTTGGAACAACTATGATCTGGATGACTGAGAATCTCCATAGACATGTTGTGAAAACATAACCTATAGTGTAACATAGCTTAACACAGTATTAAAGATACAAGCACACGAAACATCCTTAGATATCCCATTGTAACTGAGTAGTAAATTACACAGCTAAGACCCAGCGTTATACATCACAACATTCTCTATCACCTAGAGCAGTGTTTCTCAACCTTGGCCACTTGAAGATGTCTGGACTTCAACTCCCAGAATTCCCCAGCCAGCGAATGCATTTGCTGGCTTGGGAATTCTGGGAGTTGAAGTCCAGACATCTTCAAGTAGCCAAGGTTGAGAAACACTGACCTAGAGTTTCCCAACAGTAAATCCAACAGTGCTGTGTATGGCAGTTTCCTGGTTCCACTAGGGGGTGCCATACTCGGTTCTGATTGGTTCCTGCTTGACAGCCGGTATATATAAAGAGCTTCCAAACAGGGTCTCAGGATTGCCATTATCTGAAACAGGTGTGCAGTGAAATGCCACGTTGGCAACCTGTTAGCCATAAATTGTTAGCATTAAGAGATCTGGCTTGCCTCAGTCCTTCCCTCCACCTGAGTTCTCCCAGATAGAACAAACAGTCTTTGAAGAGAGAGAGCCCAAGAATTTAAAGCAGTCAAGCTACAACCAAAACTTGCCACCCACTTGTTTTATTTCTTGATGTCTTCTGTTATCTGTAAACATCAGCTCAGCTCCTGGGCGGGCGGGGAAGGGTATTGCTGATTTCTGGAGATTTAGCTGCTGCTAGTTGCACAAAGCAAGGCAACTTTTCTTTTCTTTTAAAATGAGGGAAAAAAAACATGGGACATCTTCTGATTTCAGAATGGAGTGGAGCGGAATGACATAGCAATAGCATCTAACAATAGCACTTAAGATTTATATACCACTTTACAGTGCTTTACAGCTCTCTCTAAGTGGTTTACAGGGTCAGCGTATTGCCCCCAACAATTTAGGGTCCTCATTTTACCCACTTCGGAAAGCTGGAAAGCTGAGTCAACCTTGAGCCTGGTGAGATTTGAACTGCCAAATTGCAGGCAGCCGGCAGTCATCAGAAGTAGCCTGCAGTACTGCATATTAACCACTGTGCCATTGCAGCTGGAATGGAATGGAATGGAATAGAATAGAACAGAATAGAATAGAATAGAATAGAATATTCTTTATTGGCCCAGTGTGATTGGACGCAAGGAATTTGTCTTCAGTGCATAAGCTCACAGTATACATATAAACAGCAAATAATAGCTCATAGATCACAAATCATAATTACAATCATTAATTATGTTACAAACAACAATTGATAAATCATAATAAACCAATAGGAGAAGATTATAAGTGGGAGTGGGTTACAACCCTTAATTGATTGATGGTGAAATGCATAAACAGATCAGTAGCATTACCGAGGAAGTGTCACATTTTTAGCTGGTAAAATATTGTTCGCTCTTCTCTACACCTTCTCAAAGCAATATTGGATGAAGTCACTAACATCTCAGGAGACCTCAAGCTATTTCTGTGCTTGGTGTGTACAGGATCTGTGTGCAAAGTCAGTGATGCAAGAGTGGGGGGGGGTGTTTCAAAAAGTTGCTGCCATTTTTTTCAGGACTCTCCAATGATGCCTGTGCTTTGACTAAGCTAGGAACACTTTCCAAAAGCCTTACTTGACCCCCCCCCCTTTCCAAGTTTTCATTCTCCGCAGAACAGCTATCTTTCCGATTTCTTTGGCCAATGTTTCTGAGCTTGCTTTCCTCCTGGAAGTGGTAGATAACGCTATACCGAAAATATTGTGGCTGCTCATCCTTTCTGATCTGAAAAGGTCCTGGGTAAACATCCTCCCCTGATACCTTACCTTGAGTGAAAGCCTGCAAAAATTAAGACTGCTGACAAAAGAATTGTACGATGAAAAATGGGAAAGGCAGCTTTTTTTTTATAAAAAGTAAAACCCACCTTATCACTCAATAAGTACAAAGACATCGTGCTCTGCTCATGAAAAGCTGCCCTTTGTTTTCAAAAGCAAATTCTCTGTTTCATAACACTGAATGGAAGACACAAGTGAAATAATGGGTATGATGCTGAAGATAACATTGAGACTCAGCTGGAGGACGCATTTTGGTTCTTGATGCTTTCCCAATAAACCTCTCTTTAGAGGGCAATCTAGTACAAGGATAAGCCCATTGATATGACATTGACTTGCCCCCAAGGAATTCCATCCCAAAGATTGGTTAATGTTGTTTATTTGTCTGACAATTTTTTATCTGCTTGTGATGAGGCTAATATAATTTGGACTTTTGTTACTAACAAAACATTAGTTTGAGGCAACATAGAGAAGGTGGGCATCAAGCATTTCTTCTGGACCTATTTTTCTGGACCGATTTTTCAAATCGGAAACTGGCAACAAAGTTGGCAGAAATGTCTTTGAAAATCTCTGGACTATCAGAAAGGTGATCCGAAACAGAGTTAATCCATCAAATGGATTATCTTCAATTATGGGAATCAGTGGTAGTTTTATTTACTTGGGTAAAAATAAGATATATATTATGTAAATGGATTTGGAGCAGAGGTGGGTTTCTACCAGTTTGGCCAAGTAGGCAGTAACTTGGCCTGACATGCCCCCGAACTGGTTCTATTTGTGGTGCCATCGTGTTTTTTGCATCTGCGCATGCACAGAAGCAGCTTTTTAAGTATGGCGCATATGCACATAGCGTGCATCAAGTGCACACATCCCTGAGCGAACTGGCAGTAGCAGCAGCCGGAACCCACCCCTGTTTGGAGTTGCCAGTCATTTTGTCACAGGGATCTCCCATCTTTATCATGATAAAAGCATGATTAGCAACCAGATTAACCAGAGTTGGAAGAAAATAAAGATGGGTTACAAAGAAAAAAATACTTAAATAAATAAATTGGCAAATTGTACCTGATTTTCTTTTGGGGTGTGTGTGTGAACCAGTATTGAAGCAATTGCACAGGTTTTATATTTGACCAACAACCTCTTAAGTTTAGTCTTCTATCATATGTTAGTTTTTGGCTAGTTATATCTTGCATTGCAGGCTGTTTTTTTTCTTTTGAACTTTTTCTATCAGTTCTGATTTATATATATATAAACATACACATGCATACATACATACATACATACATACATACATACACACATACACACATACACACATACTCACATATACATATACATATACATATACATATACATATACATACACATACACATACACATACACATACACATACACATACACATACACATACACATACACACAGACACAGTATGATGGATAAAACATTACTCTGCAGCCTGATATAATATCATCCAAATGTGGTATGAAATTCCATCAATCTATTATGCATAATGTATTGCCTTTTATTTGTTTTTAATTTGCTGCCCATTCAGATTTTGATGGTATTGATGAGCGCTATTTCATATTGTTTGTGTTATTAAAAAGACAAATTTGGTATCTGCCTGACATCTTTCTAATTAAACAAAAAACAAAACAAAACACTCCCAGCTTTTCATTCTGATATTCAAGAGATCTTTATCTCCTAGCTTTCCATTTTCTTATTTTATGTATATCATTCAATGTACAAGAGTGAATTCTTATAATTATCTGAATTGCTATATTATTGACAGCATAGTTTAAGTCTCTATCAATATACCAATGTTTTATTTCTCTCTCTAATCGTGTAATCTCAGATGTTCTATATTCAGTTGAATAGAAAGGTGGGAATATAAATAAACCAAATAAATAAATAAATTCTTATTAATCAAGCAAGGACTAGGGTTAAAGGGATAAAGCTTCACATTAGACTACTCTATAACTCTATCCTGAAATAAGGTGCAAAATTGTTCTAACACAATTCACTCCTTAATGAGAGGTGGGCTTCTGGGGGTTTTCAGGGGTTCAGGAGAACCTTTAGTTAAGATTCTGTGAAGTTCAAAGAACCCCCAAATCCCGCTCCTACTTATTGTTGTTGTTAGTTGTTAGTTGTTAGATGGGTCATGACTGACCCATCGTGACCCTATGGACAATGTTCCTCCAGGCCTTCCTGTCCTCTATCATCCTCTGGAGTCCATTTAAGCTAACACCCACTGCTTTGGTGACTCCACCTCATTCTCTGTCATCCCATTCTTCTTTTGCCCTCAATCTTTCCCAGCATGAGGCTCTTCTCCAGTGAGTCCTTCCTTCTCATTAGGTGGCCAAAGCGTTTGAGTTTCATCTTCAGGATCTGGCCTTCTAAAGAGCAGTCAGGGTTGATCTCCTCTAGGACTGACCGGTTGACTCTCCTTGCAGTCCAAGGGACTCACTCGCAGGAGTCTTCTCCAGCATCATAGTTCAAAGGCCTCCTATCCTTTAGCACTCAGCCTTTCGTATGGTCCAACCTTCACAGCCATAAATTGCAACTGGGAAAACCAGTTATTCCTAGTTCCATTTAAAATCAACCAAAGATGTTTTTTTAAGGAGGAAAAATAAGAAGCCATTGTCAAAGTAAAGAATAAAATAAAATCTAATAGCAATAGCACCTACACTTCGTAGTGCTTTATAGTTCCCTCTAAGCAGTTTACAAAGTCAGCATATTTCTCCCAACAATCTTGTTCCTCATTTTACTGACCTCTGAAGGATGGAAAGCCGAGTCAACCTTGAGCTGATCAGAATTGAACTCCTGGCTGTGGGGCAGAATTGGCCTGCAATACTGCATTGTAACCACTGTGCCACATTTATGTAATGGTGCTATCCTTTGATATGTTGCAGACTCTGCCCAAGATCTTGGATAAAGTGGCTCCTGCTTTTCTCATGAGTAGCTGCAGCTTCATGCTGGAGAAGTCGCGTGACTCCACAGCCCGAGTGGTGGTTTGGCGGGAAATTGGAGTGCTGAGGAGCTACACAATGGAAAGCACCTATTCTGGATGTAGCCATGGACTCTATAAGGTAGGGTAGGCTTGATTTGAATAGCCTGGGGCTGCAGGGTCTTTCTAAAGACAAATCAGCAACACTTGAGTTCAGCACTGAGGAGAGCACCAATATTTGGTTGAAGGACCTGTTTCTTTAATTTCTGCGACATTCAGCATTACCGTATTTTTCGGAATATAAGATGCAATTTTTCCCTCCTAAAAGAGGGTAAAAAATTGGGTTTGTCTTATACACCGATTGTAGCCTTGCCCACCCATGGGCCCCAGCTTTGACCTCTGCCTCCCAGCAATTTACCTCCTTGCAGCAAACAGAGAAAATGGGGCTTGTGGAGGCAGCAATAGGCTATGGCAATCCCTTCAGTCTGAAACAGCTGATCATCGGAAGGCCCATGCTGAAACTGAAACTGAAACTGAAACGGGATGTTTGCTGTTTTCTGCAAGGACCCAAATTGTTTGGAGGCAGATTTTTTTTTCTTGTGCTAAGCAGGCTAAACTGAAACAGGCTGTTTGCTGCTTGCTGCAAGGAGGTAAGTCAATAACTATAAATGCCTACAGAATGTTCAGATTATTAAACTTATTTTTAAAAAGACTGATTTATTATTGTTTTTGACAACTTAACAAAATGAAGAAGCTTTTTAAAATAAATGTTTGATCTGAAGAGGCCCAGTGCTATTGTATCTTCTTTTAAATAGCAGAGAATAATGTATACTTCCAGAAAGCAACATCAATTTTAACAGCATCTGTACAAGTATACTCTGAAATGTAACATCACAAATAGTCTATATTGTCTGTACTGTTTGCTGCAAGGTGGCAAATTGCTGGGAGGCAGAGGCAGATTCCCCCCCCCCTTGTTTTTCTCTCCAAAAACTAGGTGCATCTTATACTTTGGAGCATCTTATACTCCAAAAAAATACGGTATTCCAAAGCACTGTGGCTCACTTTCTACTCATTTCCATTGCTTCAGGTTGCATACACAAATGAATTTATTTATGCATTTGCTAATGTATTGGCGAGCCATCTTTTGGCTAAGAAGCTCATGAAACAACTTGCACAGATTATTTTGAATGTTAGCTCACTCAAAAAGCGAACATGAAAAGAAAAAAAAAAGAAACCAGGAGGCCAATGTGTCATATTCAATTAGCAACGACTGGAAAAGAATATCTGCTCTTTTAAGAGCTGAGCATAAAGAAGCCTGGAGCTGCTTGTAAAAATGGCAATAAGTTCATTGCATCGCACATCACCACCTCAGGAGGAGACCAAAGCACGGCAGAAGACTTGTCCCATTAATGCAGTATTTCTCAACTTCAACAGCTTTAAAGATGTGTGGAGTTCAACTCCCAATGTTCCCCAGCTAGCTTAAGGTTGTTAAATTCAGGAAAACGGCATTAATTATAGACTTCTGTTACATTGAACTAAAAACAAATTTCCAGCCTTTACAAGAGCGAACCTGAATTCTTACAGACGTGCCCAGTTCGTTCCTCTGATTAAATTACCTGTGCTTCAGCTAAAAATTAGTAATCACTATTCCAATCAGAATAATAGGTTTTTGAGGTTACAGCTCCTCCATTGGGTTAGAAACTCTTGCGTCCATGTGTGATTTTTCTCTGTGGATTTCTCTTGCACTCGATTCCTCTTCCCAAATGTTTTCTATTTTCCCATCTGTGGTGATTCCTGTTTCCAGAACCCCAGAAACTTATTTAAAATACTCTCTATGCATTGAATACTCTGTTTCCCTGAAAATAAGCCCTCCCTGAAAATATTGCAACACAGCAGCAGCCATGAGGTGACCATGCTCTCCGCCTGCTGCACCTCAAAAATAATAAGACATCCCCAAAAGGGGGTCAAAAGAAAATAAGACCCTGTCTTGTTTTCAGGAAAACATAGTAGTTTACCATGCCTAGCCCATTAACATTTAATTTTGAGAATCTCTATCGCTACAGGGCTCCTACAGAGGTGTATATTTGATTTTGGGGGGGCCACAGGTTTTTGAGAGATGCATGCATTCCTGGTTGTGTAATTGTGTCTTAGTGTGAGCAGGAGAAGGAAAGGCAACTTGTACAGTTGACAACTGTTGTAGTGCTGCATTGTTCTTGGAGCCGAGGTGGTGCAGTGGTTAGGGTGCAGTACTGCAGGCCACTTCAGCTGACTGTTATCTGCAGTTCAGAGGTTCAAATCTCACCGGCTTAAGGTTGACTCAGCCTTCCATCCTTCTGAGGTGAGTGAAATGAGGACCCAGACTGTGGGGGCAATATGCTGACTCTGTAAATCGCTTAGAGAGGGCTGAAAGCCCTATGAAGCGGTATATAAGTCTAACTGCTATTGCTATTGCTATTGGGTGTGAAAGAAAAGAAAGTAAAACAAATGTTGTGGACTCATTGTCTTACTTTCTTTAATCAATTCAGCCCTCCATCTCCACACTAGTTGCTGAGGGGTTGTTTGGGTCACATTGGAAATCTTTAATCCCCTCCCCACACTTCTGTCTCCAAAAAGATTGGACAGCAATGTGTTTGAACAAGGATGAGTCTTCCATTCCTGTGCTACTTTTTCAGAATTTCAGCTTCTAAGAAGAAAATCTAAGCAGAGATGAAGTATGGGTGGGGCATCATAAGAAAAGTTTCTGAGCTCCTTGGAGGAAGGAAGTCTTTATTAATTCCTCCCTTCCTTTCCTCCCTTCCTCCTCCTCTTTCTTCTTTCTTTCCTCCTTCTCTCTTTTCCTTGCTTCTTCCCTCCATCCCTCCCTTCATCTTCCTCTCCTTCCTTCCCTCTCACTGAGAGACCATGAAAATACAGGCACTCTCTACAGTGACTTCCTTCCTTCCTTCTCTCCTTCCCTCCTCTCTCTCTCTCTTTCTTTCTTTCTTTCTTTCTTTCTTTCTTTCTTTCTTTCTTTCTTTCTTCTTTTTCTCTCCTTTTCTTGCTTCCTCCCTCCCTCCCTTCATCTTCCTTTCTTCCTTCCCTCTCACTGAGAGACCATGGAAGTCCAGGCGCTCTCAACAGTGACCTACTTCCTTCCTTCCTTCCTTCCTTCCTTCCTTCCTTCCTTCCTTCCTTCCTTCCTTCCTTCCCCCTTCCATCCCTCCCTCCCTTCCTGGCAGATGCAAGCAAACGGACAAATAATTATTTAGCTATCAAGTTTACGATTAGGATTAGGGACCTTGTTCCCATCTCCATAGAGTTGTCACTCCATGCATCAGTGAAGCAGAGCAAAAAAGGGACCAGAACAGCTGTTCTAAGTATGCAGAGGATTCCAGGAGAACTGTTTGGAATGGGAAACAGAGGAGTAATATGGAGAGAACATTTGGGAGGCAAATAGATTTTTTCTCTGTGGCTGGAACAGTGCACAAAATATATCCCACTTCCAAGGAACAAACAAGCAGACACCTGGGGTACAGAAGAACAGGCGCTGCAAAAGAGATTCTCATTTATTACAGATAATATTGGAGATGGTGGAAGGAAAGGAAGAATTGAGCAGTCTGTTTTATGTTGGTCTCTCTTGTCCTCTTATGCAACTTCAGTAAAAACAGTCTATGAATAACTCTGACCTTTTTGCCCAACGTCCTGTCTAAACCAGAGATGTTTTAGCGCCTTAAGCAGGCTATTTAATGGGACCTTTTCAAGCAAGTTAGCCAGGAATGCAAAAGCGGATATCACATTTTGCGTTATTTGAAAACTGGCTTGATGTCTTGTGTGAACGTAATAGTTGTGAGTTGTGAACAAATCATTATTTATGGGCTCATTTATGGGTGGTATGACTGATGTTTTCAAATGAAAAGATGTCAGTGAATATGAAGTTGGCCCAGATCAACTTTTCCACTTTCCCTTTTTAGAAACAAAATAGAAACCTCATAGATATTCAACCTTCTGGATTTTGGCAGATGTAAGCCGCCCAGTTTAAAATTCTGCTGAAGAGCTTCCCAAGGCCACCAAGCTTTGCTGAAGGCAGTAATCAAACAGACATTGTGAGATTGGACCACACGACTAGTTTAGGATAAAGCTTACAACCAGGGGTGGGCCTCAAAAATGTAAGCAATGGGTTCTCTGGTTGCTGAGTGGGCATGGCTATGGTGGGTGTGGCCATGGTGGCCATGGCCTAGTTGGCCTCCTGCACCACAGCGGGGAGAGTATTTTCACCTTCCCCAGGCTTCAGAGGCTTTCCTCGAGCCTCTGGGAGAGCAAAAACGTAATCCCCCAGGCTCCAGAGGCCCTCTGGGAGCCAGAAACGGGCTCATTTCTGAGGTTCCAGAACTTCTGGGAGGCCTGTTTTCCCCCCTCCCCAAGCCTCCATGTGTGTCCTACATGTACCTCGCATTCAAAATGGGCCATATGGAACTCCTGGGAGGGGAGGGGCATGGTGGAAGGGGTGGGGCGGGGTGGGCAGGGCCAACCAGGAGTGGGATTTGGAGGTTCTCCGAACCGGCCATAACGTTAGCAATGGATTCTCCTCAACCCGGGCGAACCCATAGCAGCCCACCCCTGCTTAGAACATTATTATTAGATGCTCCTTCCCAATTCTAAAGTTTTATTCAAAGATTCATAAGGCCAATGGAATTATAAGAAGGTGCATGTACTAAATCAGATTACTGACCCCTATAGTTGAGCATTATCAATATTGGTTGACTAACAACTCTTTAGATGGTCATACATGATTATTCTCAAGTCCTTGGAAATTTTGTAGGTGCTTTACTACTAAGCTATGGTCTCTATAAATCCAATGCTTTCATTCCAGCTAACTAGAAAAAAAATAAATTTGAGCTGATAATAGCAGATTATAGTGTAAGCACAGCCTGCTGTCAGCTTCAGTTCCATTTCTGGGTTAGAAGCATGAATAGAAGTCTTCTTGCAGTCAGCTTCTAGTCTGGTGAATCATCTTCTCGGATGAATATATTTTACAAGTTTAAGATAAGGATAAATTGGGTTGAATAAGAATCTACTATAACATTTCAAGCTCCTTAAAGCATGTGTGGGATTAAAAAGGAATAATTTGACTTAATACATGGTGAACACTTGACCTTACATGTGGGTCACAATAATTACAGTGATTACTATAATTATTGCAATTACATGGTTGAATTATTGGAAACTTGCTGGGTCAATGCATATGCATGTTACTCATTGGATTTTAATAAATCTTCAGTAAATTTTGGAGCATAGGTTGAAATCAGCCCTTATTTTTTTTGCTAGTTCACATTCCACATCGTAGTATAATGTCATTGTTTGATTGCGCCTTAATATGTTGTGCGAACTCAGCCTTTGTGCATAGCAAATCAAGATATAATGCCTAGAATGCATAAACAGATTTGGTTTATTCAATAAACTCTGGTGGAACAAGCTCTATCCCTTATATAATGTGTTATGATGCTGACTTGAAGGTAGTGTGTTTTTCCATCTTTTATCCAGATTGAAGGGATGTGGTGGCTCAGTGGCTAAGACGCTGAGCTTGTCTATCAGGAAGGTCGGCAGTTTGGCGGGTTGAATTCCTAGCACTGCGTAATGGAGTTTAAAGCATGTAAAAATGCAAGTAGAAAAATAAGAACCAGCTTTGGTGGGAAGGTAAGAGCCTTCCATGCACCTTCAGCATTTAGTCATGCCAGCCACATGACCATGGAGATGTTTTCGGACAGTGCTGGCTCTTTGGCTTTGAAATGGAGGTGAGCATTGCCCCCTAGAGCTGGAAACGACTAGCACGTATGTGCGAGGGGGATCCATCCAGACGGTAACAACTTATTCAGTGCATAGGTGTTATAAGTGGAGAATAAGATGTGGATCTCCCATTTTTTAAGGGTGTCCCATGAACTGAGATGGTTGACACAATACATTTCTGTAATAAGTGAAGTAGATATGTATTTCATCTTTATATTCTTTGACTTTTTCAATGATCTAGCAGGTATCAGCAGTAATGTATCTCATTTTTAAGCCTTTTCTAAACTAGAATATTGGACACAATATTTAGCACATTCTGTCAAATTATCTTTCTTTAGTATTGGTATATAGCCTGATTTTATTTCTATTATTTGACCACTGCATTGTTCTCCAGAGTTCTAGGCAAAATTTGGTTAGAGTCTGGGCCTTTATCTTGTCCATCCATGAGGTTTTCTCAGTAAAATGCAGAGGTGATGCTTTGTGGCTTTGTGGCACAGTGGTTAGAATGCAATATTACATAGCAATAGCAATAGCAGTTAGACTTATATATCGCTTCATAGGGCTTTCAGCCCTCTCTAAGCAGTTTACAGAGTCAGCATATTGCCCCCACAGTTTGGGTCCTCATTTTACCCACCTCGGAAGGATGGAAGGCTGAGTCAACCCTGAGACAGTGAGATTTGAACAGCCGAACTGCAGAACTGCAGTCAGCTGAAGTAGCCTGCAGTGCTGCATTTAATCACTGCGCCACCTCAGCTCTACAAACTAACTTGAATTTGATCCTGACTGCCTTAAGGTTGACTCAGCCTTCCATTCTTTTGAGGTCAGTAAAATGGGGACCCAGATGGTTGGGAGCAATATGCTGACTGTGTAAACCACTTCGAGAGTGCTGTAAAGCACTGTGGAGTGGTATATAAGTCTAAGTGTTATTGCTGTCTTTTATGAAATCACTAAAGTGGTCATTTGCCTCCAGCATCTTCCTATTCCATTGTTGCCTGTTATGGATGGTTGCTTGCTTTAGCTGGGGCAGCTGGCATGACCTTCATGCCTTTGTCCCTGCTGGGAGTATATATTTTTAATGTGCACTCTTTGTGATCTTCGCGTCTTCCTCCCAGGAATAAAACCTCTCCCTCTCTGCCATAGCAAGATTAGGGGAGAGGGAGTGCTTAGTATGGAGTAAATTGTAAATAAGATATATTGTAGGGGTATGTATGAACTGTGATCAGGGAAAAGGGAGAAAAACATTTTTTTTAAAAAAAATATGTCTTTATATGCATTGTATGGTCTGTAAAGAACAAATGAGCTATGCAATCCTGTAAAAATTTCCTCTCCAAGCATATTGCAAATGATTTTTGCACATTTGGAAGCTCAGTCCCAGCTGGATCAGGAGATAATAATAGTAGGGTCATCTTTTCATTTTTTTAAAAAATATTCCTTATTTCTTTTTCTTCAACATTATCGTTTAGTCAAAAAATGGAGGACGCTTAAAATAGGCCCAGGGGTGTATTTCCCTCTGTTCTGCTTTAGGAACATCAAAATGTTTGCAGTATTTCTGATTCAGGCAGCTTTCAAACAGCCTCAGTCATTGCACTCCAAAATACTAAGTCACTGATTTGATTGTCTCATCCTAAAAGGAAATATCAATTCTTAGATCCTGATATTTATATTGGTGCTCCAGATGTGAACTTAAAGCTATTATTTTCCAATAGGTGACATTTTAATGCCTTGCAACTTCCTCACAAAATATCCATCAAATGATCGAAATGTTTGTAGAAGTGTGGCTGTAGTATGAACTATAGCAAGTAACTGGACAAAAGCCCAACTTTATTTTATTTATTTATTTATTTATTTTTAATGGCTCCATCTCCCTACAAGATGACTCCTTTACCTCTTCAGTTGTCTTTCTCTAAATGTTTATTTTTTTCCCCATGGCCTCCTCCGCCCTGCTTTGCATCCCATCATCTCTAACCTCCATCCTTACCTCCATGTAACAGGTAAATTATTTTCTTGGAAGCAAGAACCGCGGTGGCCCAGTGGTTAGAGTGCAGTACTGCAGGCTAATTCTGCTGACGGTCGGCTGCCTGCTGCCTGCAATTTGGCAGTTCAAATCTCACTAGGATCAAGGCTGACTCATCCTTCCATCCTTCCGAGGTGGGTAAAATGAGGACTCAGATTGTTGGGGGCAATATGCTGACTCTGTAAACTGCTTAGAGAGGGCTGTAAAGTACTGTAAAGTGGTATATAAGTCCAAGTGCTATTGCTATTATGCTGGCATTTTTCATCTCTCTAATGCTGGTCTATAGTTAATGGTATATATGTCAAGCGCCTGGAAAATCAGAAGATTCAGGCAGTTCAAGTGAGTATAAAGATTTATTGCAAGCTTAAGTTATCTACAAGAATCTGGTCAAGTGATTGTTGATGGAAATGCATGAGAGTTAAGAATAGAAAGGAATTCAAGGTGGGTTTGACTTATGTAGATCACATGCAGTCATGAAGGGACTTGTGACTTATGACTTATGTGTGGATATCTAATCCTGCAATTTGGTAGTAGATGAAGTTGAGGCATGGAACACTAGCTATTGATGTCATGGCCTTCAACGTATTAAGACAACAACCGCAACTAAAGTATTATCTAGATCAGTGTTTCTCAACCTTGGCAACTTGAAGATGTCCGGACTTCAACTCCCAGAATTCCCCAGCCAGCATTTGCTGGCTGGGGAATTCTGGGAGTTGAAGTCCGGACATCTTCAAGTTGCCAAGGTTGAGAAACACTGATCTAGATAAAGGAGATAAATGTTGTGATGGATCTAGTAGAGGCAACACCTCTTTCAAATGAAGTGTCCCTCACTTTCCACTCAATTTTCTCTCACCTGTACAGCAAAGTATTTCAAGAAGCAACCTGTCCTCCACACAAACAAATGAAACATAAAAACAAAACAAAAAGTAAACATTCTTGAGGGATTCTGAACTTGTCCATCAGTTCTAATATCTAAATCTAAATCTTAATATCTAAAAAGTCTACCTAGGAGCAATTCAGGGATGAGCAACTTTTTGGGACCCATCAATTTCAGCCACCTCTTTCTGAGTATCCATCCTGGTTCCACCCTTCAATGCTTTTGTCTGTGTGTTTCCCCTCTAACAATCAGCCACTCAAGCATAACAAGAGCAATAGCACTTAGGTAGTGGTAATGGTTCCCCATGTACATATGTGCTAGTCATTCCCGACTCTAGGGGTGCAGTGCTCATCTCCATTTCAAAGCCAAAGAGCCAGCACTGTCTGAAGATGTCTCCGTGGTCATGTGGCCGGTATGACTAAATGCCGAAGGCGCACAAAACACTGTGACCTTCCCACCAAAGGTGGTTCCTATTTTTCTACTTGCATTTTTACATGCCTTCGAGCTGCTAGGTTGGCAGAAGCTGGGACAAGTCATGGGAGCTCACTCTGTTACATGGTACTTGGGATTCGAACCACCAAACTACTGACCTTTCAGATCAATAAGCTCACCATCTTAGCCACTGAACCACCGTGTCCCTCCACTTACTGTAGACTTATATACCGCTCCATAGTGCTTTATGGCACTCTCTGAGTGATTTACAAATGTCAGCATATCTGGGTCCTCTTTTACTGACCTTGGAAGGACGGAAGGCTGAGTCAACCTTGAACTGGTCAGGATCAAACTCTTGGCAGCAGGCAGAATTATCTTGCAAATAACAACTGTACCATCACGGGGCCTCTTCCATTTTTACCTATTTGCTTTTGGACTTCCCCTTTCATGGATGTCTTTCTATCTTTTGAGTTTCAGCAAATCTCAAGGTTTTCCTGAGCTTTCTGAAAGTCCCTTTTTCTTCCGTTGATGATGTGATTTGCTTGTCTAAGGACCTGGAGTTCATGGTTAATTTGTATGGTTGGCAGCTTCTGACTGACTTCCGCATCAAGGGAGGAGGAACATATTAAGCAAAGAATATTGCCTTTAAATGCTGGCAATCCATCGTAGAAGAAAAGTATGCTTTATTAGATAATTGCTTGGCCTAATCTAATCTGGTTGTTCCTAAACTTTACATTTGCTGGAGATTTAAAAACATGCCCCATTTTCTCTGTTGTTGAGCGACTTGGTAGGATGAAGATGGTATAGACTTTTTGCCCCCTCCCTGTCAAAATGCCAAGTAAATGCTTAAAATCCATTTCACTCCTCTAAATTACAGAGAAATCAACCAGCCAGAAACTATTGCTGTATTAGCTGAAATAAATCACTACAAGGGCAAGACTGACTGGGAATACTTCTGTCTATTTATTGATGTGGAGCTTGATCCAGGAAAAAAAAAATCAAAGTTCTCGGGAGACAGTATGTGGGGAACTTTGCACACTTCTTGCAGGAGATGGGGATGGCAATGAATTGTAAGTACTCGTCTTAGCGAAAAGGCCATCGCGGTTTCACGGGAAAAAAAGAAGAAAGAAAAGGAGATTTGCAAAACTGTTTTAAAGAGAAGAGAATGCCAATGCCAATAATCCTCACAAACGAAGAAGCTGAACCTTATCAACTATTTTTTTTCCACTGCACCTGTTTATTTTTCTTCTCATTTTTCATTTTTCTTCTTGTTTATGGAAGATAATAATTCAGTAGATGGGAACAAACAGGAAAATCCATAGTCTGGATGGGTTGTGTTACTAATGGATTAGTATTCCTAGCTTGGATGGGCAATATCCATTTTGGATTGTTTCAATTCTTGAAACCTCTTTTGTTTGGAGCTTGGCCCAAAAATTTTAGGAAAAAAGATGTGAGGAAGATTGAATTGGTTACTAAATATGCACATAAGAATGTGTGCCATGGGATTGATCAGGGGAAGCACAAAAATTTAAAAGAAAACCTCTTACCACTGGAGGTTTTTAAGAAGAGATTGGACAACCACTTGTCTGAAATGGTAGAGGGTCTCTCACTTGAGAACCTAGAAGACCTCCGAGGTCAGAACCCACAACTTCATTTTGTGGTTTTTGGGTCTTCCCAACCATCCAACCCACCAAGTGAGCAAGGGCCTTCTACCTTGTGCGTCTCTCTCTACTACATCTAAAGCCTATCTTTGAGTCTCTTGTGTTAGAGGACACCACAGGCCATGGTTGAGGCACAGCAGCCAAAGGTTCTAATGTGGGCTTGGCTTTAAGAAAGACCCACAATGCATGCTCCATGGCATGCAACCTTGCTGGTAGAACCGAGTTGGTGGTTGAATTCCTCTGGTCCAGAGCATGCTATCTTGAGAATGGTGTATCCAGGGATAGGTTCGGGAGAACCCATAGCTAACAGTCCCCTTCGGGGAAAAGGGTGGCATAGAAATCTAATAAATCCAATCCAATTATGGGTGGTTCAGAGAACCTCCAAATCCTACCTCTGGCTGGCTCCACCCCTGCTACCCCACCTCTCCCCATAGCCTCTCCACGCGACCTGTTTTAGATGTGAGGTACTGTAAGTGCAGGGCCCATGTAAAGGCTCAGGGAGGGGGGAAACTGGCCTCCCTGAAGGCCTCCAGAGCCTGGGGGAGGCAGTTTTTGCCCTCCCAGAGGCTTGAGGAAAGCCTCTGGATCCCGGGGAAGCCAAAATTACCCCCACACACAAACCGTCGTGGTATAGGAGGCTGACTAGGCCACGCCCACTATGGCCACGCCCACACCGCAACCGGGCAGAGAACCCATTGCTGAAATTTTTGAAGCTTATCTCTTCTGCTCTCCCTATCCTACACATTAACAGTCCCTGATCTAGTAGGGAATAGGTTATAGTTTTAAAGGTTGTTCCCATGGGTGAGCTATTGAAAGTCAATGTGTCATTTTCTTGGGAGAAGGCAGAGAAAGCTTTTCCTAAGTTGTCCTATGAAGAAATAGCTTCTTTCATATATTGTTTTTTAACCTTAATCAGCAGAAGCGCTAAGTAAATTGACATATGCATACTGGGAAGAGTGAGTGCTGAAGAGTAAATAGACAGAGGACTGAAATTTAATCATAGCAATGTTCTTGTTTGACAGGGAAAATAGTGCACCATTACTTCTGCATTATTCCAGGGATGTGCTATTAGCCATCAAAACAAACAAACAAACAAAAAGTGTGACAGGTGAGCATTAGAGAAGCACCTTTAGGATGTCTTTCTAAGAGAGCTTACCCAGTATCTGCATTCTGTTACTTTGTTGGTGAGAAAGAGGTTAAAGCGTTTTTGTACTTATAACTGCTCTGAAGAATACAGAACCCATTTCTTCAAACATTTTTTTCTTTCTTTTCTATTTTTACTTAACCTTTTAACTTTTCTTGGACCTTCCTTCCTTCCTTCCTTCCTTCCTTCCTTCCTTCCTTCCTTCCTTCCTTCCTTCCTTCCTTCCTTCCTTCCTTCCTTCTTTCTGTCTTTCTGTCTTTCTACCGTCTTGTTGGAGGTGATCTTGTACCTAGGTATTTTTTTAAGTAAAATTAGCAGAGTTGGAAGGGGCCTTACAAGTCATCTAGTCCGAGCAGGAGACCCAACAGCATTTCTAGATTGTTTCAATTTATATTAAATAAATAAAGAAGTTCCCACACAGAGAGCTTCAGCAACAGGACATTTAGGAGCATGGATATCACAATAGTCGAGTAAATATATAAATAATCCAAACCTAGTCTATTAGGAATTAAGAACAAAAGCGATGCCATTACAGGTAGTCAGTCCTCTACTTACAGTGTTTGGTGACCATTCAAAGTTACAATAGCACTGAAAAAACTGACGTATTACCATTTTTCACAGTTACGACCTTTCCAGCCTTCCCATGGCCATGTGATCAGAATTCAGATTGGCTTGGCAACTGACTCATATTTATGACTATTGCTGTGTCCCAAGATCACGCGATCCACTTTTGTGTTCTTCTGACAAGCAAAGTCCATGGGGAAAGCAGATTCACTTAACAACTGTGTTGCTAACTTGTCAGCTGCAGCAATTCACTTAACAATGAAGGCAAGAAAGGTTGTAAAATGGGGCAAAGTTCAGTTTAGCAGAGTGTTTCTCAACCTTGGGGACTTTAAGTCCTGTAGACTTCAACTCTCAGAATTCCCCAGCCAGTATAGCTGGCTGGGGAATTCTGAGAGTTGAGGTCCACAGGACTTAAAGTCCCCAAGGTTGAGAAACACTGGTTTAGCAACAACAATTTTAGGCTCAGTGGCGGTCACAAGTTGAGGACTACCTGTACTTGGCATGAAAATGAAGTGAAGAAGGTGCTTGGAAGGATGATTATTGTAGAACTCTACAGGAGAACGACTGTGAAGCGTCAAAGAAGAGAATGGAAACAACTGCTACAAATGTTCCTTCCCATGGCCCCAATATCCCCCCCTTCAAAAAAAAAAGGAAAAGGAAATTAATGAGAAGGTAGCTGTGAAAGTATTGAGAAATGGGAAGGCTGCGGGAGCAGACAATGTAACTGGGGAAGTGTTAAAATATGAATGTGGTTTACATATGCAGTCGCTCTGCAGCTTGTTTAATAGTGTGAAGACTACATCTGTGCTTGGTGATTGAAAGAGTGTCGTTATGGTCCCCAAAGGGAGGTAGAAGAAAGGTAGCAAAAGTGAATGCAAAAACTACAGTGGATGAGTTTGTTCAGTTTGGCTGGGAGAAGGAGGGGGGAGGGGAGGCTGGCAGAATGGAAAGAGTAGAAGAGGCAGCAACTAGCAACATTTGGGGAGTGCAGTATGGCTCCACTTCTGGGCAAGGATCAGTGGTGGGATTCAAAATTTACTACTGGTTCTATGGGCGTGGCTTGGTGGGTGTGGCTTGATGGGCTTGGAAGGGGAAGGATACTGCAAAATCCATGACCCGTCAAAACCGCGGTCCACAAAAGCGCGCTCGACGAAAGCGCGCATTTGACGTCATCACAGCGCGACGAAAAAAATTAAAAATTGAAATAAAAATAAAATTAAAGCAAGCCGATTCACATAAAGGTAAGGGTTAGGTTTAGGTTTAGGGTTAGGGTTAGAGCGTTAGGGTTACGTTTAGCATTAGGTTAAGGGTTAGCGTTAGGTTTAGGGTTAGGTTAAGGGTTAGGTTTAGGGTTAGGTTTAGGGTTAGGTTTGGGGGGGTTAGGGTAAGGTTTTTGCTTTATTTTTACATTTATCGATCACAGTGCGATGTTTTCGTCGTGCTGTGATGACGTCACGCACGCGCTTTCGGCGAGCATGCTTTTGTCTACCGCAGTTTTGTGGTGGAACCGCAAAATCCCCATTCCCTCCTGATCAGCTGGGACTCGGGAGGCAGAGAATAGATGGGGGTGGGGCAAATCAGTGGTGGTATTTGCCGGTTCTATGAAGTACTCAAAATTTCTGCTACTAGTTCTCCAGAACTGGTCAGAACCTGCTGAATACCACCTCTGGCAAGGATGTTTGGACTAAGTTTTAACTCTTCAGTAGGAATAAAAAGTTGTTTGCACTGTTTTTGTTTTGTCTTGTTTTGTTAATTTAGAGAATGTATACAGTATTGTATAAGAGTGTCATGGAAAGATACCTGCTCAGCATTACAAGACAAGATAGAAAGACCTGTATTAGAGAACAAACAAGAGTATAGGATGTCATCAAGAGAGTAAAAGAATACAAATGGAAATGGACTGGTCACATAGCAATAGCACTTAGACTTATATAAGTATAATCTTTATTGTCATTGTACTTAAATATAATGAAATTGGTTTTAACCTCACTGGTGCATAGTGCTTTACAGTCCTCTCTAAGCGGTTTACAGAGTCATCCTGTTGCCCCCAACAATCTGGGTCCTCATTTTACCGACTTCAGAAGAATGGAAGGCTGAGTCAACCTTGAGGCTGGTGAGATTCGATCTGCCAAACTGTTGGCAGCCAGTGATCAGCAGAAGTAGCTTGCAGTACTGCACTCTAACCAGTGCGCCACAGTGGCAAGAAGAGCAGATGGCAGGTGGACCAAGGCAGTCATAGAATAGCAATAGCACTTAGCACTTAGACTTATATACCACTTTACAGCCCTCTCTAAGCGGTTTACAGAGTCAGCATAAGAGAGACCCCAACAATTTGAGTCCTCATTTTACTGACCTCGGCAAGATGGAAGGCTGAGTCTACCTTGAACCTGATGAGATTCGAACTGCCAAATTGCAGGCAGCCGGCAATCAGCAGAAGCAGCCTGCAGTGGTGCATTCTAACCACTGCACCACCGTGGCTAGACTGGATCCCACTTGATGAAAAGCATCCCAAAAGAGACCTAAAACAAGATGGATCAGCAAGTATTTTGGAAACATGCCTTATATGCACTAGTGAGTAAGGAAATTGCTCCTCCTTCCCACTTTAACTTTGTGCCAATATTAGGGCATATGCAGCTTGGATACAACTTTGGAGTCCATTTAAAGTATTAATCCAATTAATTAATTCTAATAGATTTTTGAACTAATTTGGGAAAATGTGTCTTTGGACTTCACAAATGCCATTCTAGCTTGACTGATCAATTCGGAGGTATCTCATTTGACATCTGGATTTCCAATTCTATTGAATCAGCGTTGAATTGCATCTTTTAATTTGAGGTTTACAAATGCTTAAAGATCCAAATTAATTCAACTCATGGTGGAATTCTCCAAAATTAAACTTCTCAAGCATTTCTTTTCAGAAGTTATAGATTAAAGTTTCCCCCTTAAATCCTAATACTTGAACATCAGGGAGCATTTCTCCTTGAAATGAATCTATACAATTGACTCTTCTCCCCTTCTGCAATTTGAAATAGGTCATTTCTCCAGCAGAGTTGTTGTGTGCTAAATCCTCCAGTTGGGAAACTAGAAATCAAAATTTAGAACCCAATTTTGGGAGGAGGTCTGGATGTTGCCTCCAAGGAAGAAAAGAAGACAAAGTTTTTTGTTTGTGGTTCATTGATCATACCCTGCCCCTTTTCCTCTATCTCGGTCATTTGGCTTCAAAGTGCTGAGAATTAAATTGTAATACTTGGTTGATCCCAACTTAGCTGCCATGGATGTATATCTGATCAATGGAAATGCAATAAGATGACTGAAACTGGCTTTATGAAACTGAAACATAAAGCCAAAGAAACTATTGAACTTATGCATGGTTATTTTAGAAGAAGAAGAAAGAGAAGGAGAAGAAGAGAAGAGGCCAGCATGTATTTTCCTTGAGCTACCTGCCATGATCACTGACATAAACATTTGATATCTGGATCTGGCATTGAGGGTAACATCAAGTTAATGAGTCATGATTGAGATGATTTAGATACTGTAAATGCTGAGGAGGAGGAGGAGGAGGAGGAGGAGGAGGAGGAGGAGGAGGAGGAAGACAACATATTCCTCCAGTATCCTCTCCAGAACAATATCTGCTCTGCTCTTCAAAGTCCAATGGAATCATTAGCCAAGAGTCTTTTCCTGAAGCAAATGACCAGGCTAGTGATCATTTCTCAGTCTCTTTGCTTGAAAAATGGCAAAACTGTTAGTAAATGCAGAAAAGTGATTTCCCCATTACTTCTGAAATGCTGCAGAGATCACCCCAATGTTCCTGTCCTTAATGAATTATCATGGCAACAAACCTCCCACCTTTCTCTTCGGATGCCTCTCTACTTTTCCTGGCACAATCTACGCCATCTAATAGAAGCTATAAAAATATAAGAACCCTGCCGAAATCAATGAAATGAAAGGCTTGCTCGGTCCAGCATTTTCCCCCGGTGGCCAATCAGATGCCTCTGGGAAGTCTGCAAAGCACGATTAGAATTTGGAGAAGAAATTGATCTGTCAATAAAATATGGCAATGGGAGAGTTTCCAAGCTTTGTGTTTTCCTAGCTATCAAGCGTGTTGATTTTTTTTTTCTGCTCGGGCCTCTGTAATTCTATTGCTCTATGTTGCTCTTTGATGAGGCACACCATGGATTGCTGAGCAGATTCTTGCCTGGCGCTCTCCTTGATGGCTCTCCAAATAGAATTTTGCTCCGGCGTGGTTCTGCCCCGAAGAAAGCGATTGACAGCAAAGCTGATCAAGCTACAAAAGGATGTTCTATACAGGGAACAACAGAAATGAGTTTTTAAATGATTGCAGATACTTGGCAGGTTCTTTTGAAGTGGATTTTACTTGTAATATGGATTTCTCTTTGAAGAGAGCCTTAGGGGGAGTCAGAAACACAAGCTTTGCACGGCCCGCTATAATTGTGCTAAGTTGTGGAAGCTGAGCAGGTCCTGTTTTTCTCATCATTTGGGAGTCAGGCATGAAGGAACAATTTTGATTTCTTCTTCCCTTTGACTTCTTTGACACTCCTCTGATTATTAAGGAAAACTTGAAAGCCTGTAGAGGTGGCATTCCAGACAGACAAAGCTTTTGAAAGTGAGTAGGTTTACCTGTGCTCTTCCATTCTTAAAAACAACTACCGTATTTTTTGGAGTGCAAGACGCTCCGGAGTATAAGACGCACATTATTTTTTGGGGAGGAAAATAAGAAAAAAACCTCTGCCTGCCAATATCCATTGGTATTCATGTGGCTAGCATCCTTGCAGCAAATAGCAAACAGCCTGGTCAGCTTCAGCACATTATTGCAGCCTGATTCAGCACAAGCAGCTGATTGGTGGGTGAATTGGCCTCCCAGAATACCCTGATCAGCTGTTCCAGGCTGCAGAGATTGCCACAGACCATCGCCACCTCCATGCCTCACGTTTTTGGCCTCTGTGCCTCGTGTTTTTGGCCTCTGAATGCTCCATTTTAGACCCATTCAAGGCTGCAGGAATTGCCATAGCACATTGCTCCTGATCCCCTCCTCCATGCATCATGTTTTTTGCCTCTGTGCATCACATTTTCGGCCTCCACATGCCTTGTGTTTGGCCTCTGTGCATCACATTTTTGGCTGGCTCCAGGTGGATCTGATCTCTGCCACCTGTAACTGCCAGAAAATGCGACTTAAGAGGTGCTGCAGCAGGCTGTGAACTTCTTACCTCACACGCCTGCTGTAGAAACCTGAGATCCGACTCTGGTTGAAGGTATGAATGGAATCCTCCCTCCCTTTTTCATGCCAACTTGATAATAGTCATGGAAACGCTTTACAAGTTGACAACCACCTCTGGTGGGAAGGGAACAGCATTCCATGCACCTTTGGTATTTAGCATGCTGGCCACATGACCACGGAGAAGTCCTTGGACAGCCCTGGCTCTTTGGCTTTGAAATGGAGATGAGCACCACCCCCTAGAGTAGGGAATGACTAGCACATATGTCCGAGGGGAACCTTTACCGTTACCTTTTAAACTGGCTATGGAATTAGGAGCACTGAATATTCCATTATGGTTTAACTATAGTATGTTACACATTCCAGAAGCCCAAAGGCAATGAGAGTTTTATTTTAAAAAAAACCTATATATTAAAAAAACTTGGTTACTTTGTAATGGAAAGCCATGCCCAATCAGTAGTCTGTCTTGAGTCTGGGATACCCAAAATTAAAGCAGAGTATGGGGACTGTCAGTTTCATACTGGTTAAAGATCAAATGTGTTCCTACAGGATTACTACAGTTTTATCTCACTGTTGATAAAAGCAGTACAGCAGAACAAAACTAATCAAGAAGAGAACCAAAAATTAGAACAATTAATCAGTGGGATGGCTTGGCTTGCCTCCAGATGTTGTAGGTGCTCCGTCAATAGAGGTTTTTAAGAAGAGGCTTGACAACCATTTGTCTGGAATGGCATAGGGCCTCCTGCTTGAGTATAGGGTTGGACTAGAAGACCTCCAAGGTCCCTTCCAACTGAAATTCTGTTATCTACAATACCTGTAGATTCCTTAATATCAGACTTTTTCAGTCCAAAAAAATGGTGCTGCTCCTCAGAGCCCGAAAGATATTTGTATGCCCTTTCTTCCTCTAGTTTAAGAAAAGCATCTTTTAGGGCCAAGCATCATAATCATTCATTCTATTACCTGACATATATGACAGTGCTCCTCTATTCAGCATACTTACCTTGAGGAAATTGAGACATTTCAACTTGTTCTTTTCTTATTGTAATGCTTATAAGGACCTTCAAAAGGACACCATAACCTCCCTTCTACTAAGTACACCTCAGAGAATGGATGATTTTTACACCCACCTTATACTTTCAACTCCAACTATAAAGCCACCTACACAATCGCCAAATTTATTAGTGCAGCAGATAAAATGAAGCAAGGGCTAGCTTCAAGCGTAACTTGACAATTCTTTCTCCTTCGTTCTCTTTTAACTGTTTGATTTTACCTGGTTGGATCTATTGCCGATTTTTTTTAAAAAAATCATAAATAATGTGATTTTAAAGACCATGCTTCTTTGGTAAGACACACATTTTTTAATCTCTTTCCAATGGTATGAAAGTATGTCTGAGATGCTTGCTAGATGATGGCCAAGCGGTGATCTATCTGTTAGGGTGCCTTATGGAACGATCTTGGAGAAAGGTTTCCCTGACACATGGTTTAGTGGATTTCAGCTGCCATGAAAAAAAAATCTGCTTTCTGCTTCCCCATTGAAAGATTTTGGCACTTGGTGCTGGAGAGGAAGGTTCGTTTTGCTCAAATGTATAATGATAGCAGAAGTATCACGTGGGATTTTAAAAGTATAAACTAGCCAATTTAGACTCTCCATTTGCATATCTTATGTGAAGTATTATAGTTGTGCAGGGTGTAATTTTTTAAAAAACATAGAAACGTAAAATATAAAAGTATTGATTTTTTTCTACTGACATAAACCTAACACTATCAGAAGAAGTAGTTTGATTCCCAAATTAAGACTATGACAAATGAATATACAAATAGCTACTTCTCCATTAGCATTTTGTTGCTGTAAACAGGAGATAAAAAAGAAAAAAAAACTTTTAAAAAATTGTACTTCTCAGAATAGAAAATACATTTTCTAAATACACAATTTGAATCACCAAGATTGTACAACATATTATCTTATGTTGGTGCTTTGGGGACAGTTTTGATATTCCCAGAATTCTCAGCCAATACAGATGTCCAATATATCTGCAGGATTTTGGGTTAAGATGTAATTCTGCTAACACTTTTAGTTAGCTTGTTCTCAGAAGAGTAAGATGTACTAGTAGAGGTCTTGGAACCTCCTAAATTCATTGATCTGGATTCTAGCACTGTGTGGAATTAGGTAAGTCCTAACCCCACAAACCCAGAACTCTTATTCTTAGATTTCCATATGGATTCATCTGCACAAGCTCTAAGGCCACAGGGCTATTGCATAGCTTAAATATCAAAAGTGCAACTGTCACAGCAGACAGCTGTAAGTAAAAACTCTGTGGGAGTATTGATCTATGTGGAATTTGGTCTGACTTCTAAACAGCTTGTATCTTGAATGTGAACAAAGCTAAGGCATACCAACTGGGCTGAGGCTATGATTTGAAACATTCTAAGCAGCATTTTCTATGTTTCTCCAATTCTCTGTTGTCTTGATTCTAAATTTTACCCATATCTTTGATGGGTTGGCTTGACTTGATGCCATCCCAGAGGGTGCAGGGCATGACCACTTCTCTCCAGGTACCCTTGCCTGGGATAGTTGCTTCATTAACAGGAGCTTTGAGGAAGATAGTAGCGCGTGGATCACTTCAGCACCATTGGCTTTCTTGGCACACTGGTTTGGGTAAGATGGGGATAAGGCAAGCAAAATGGGAGAGCAGTGACACTGTGAAATTTGCAAATGAAAACTGTCAAGATTCCCATAATGGAGATTCAACTCGATTGTGAACTTGAAAGTGATTTCTGTAACTCCAAGGAAGATCATTTCTGGGTCATAAAACCAGCCCTCAGCTAAAGGGAAAGGAAGAGTGCAGGGAAGAATAACACAAACAATTAGGGGACTGGAGGCTAAAACATATAAAGAACGGTTGCTGGAATTGGGTATGTCTAGTTTAATGAAAAGAAGGACTAGGGGTGACATGATAGCAGTGTTCCAATATCTCAGGGGCGGCCACAAAGAAGAGGGAGTCAAGCTATTCTCCAAAGCACCCGAGGGTAGAACAAGAAGCAATGTGTGGAAGCTAATCAAGGAGAGAAGCAAATTAGAACTAAGGAGAAACTTCCCAACACTGAGGACCAGGGCCGGATTTTCCTATAGGCTAACTAGGCTTCAGCCTAGGGCCTCAAAATCAAGAGGGGCCTACATTCAAATTGTTAGCAAAATTAAAATTACACTATTCTAAAAACAGTGAACACTAAAACACTGAACCGAAAATAAGGAGAAATTCTACGCATATGACTAATAAACGAACATTAAAATGTATTGGTTAAGATCGTTCCAGCGCTGCGGCAGTTGGGGAGCCCGCCCACGTTCCCGGCACTGGCGGTCGGGCAAGAGGCGCGGCCGCTCCCAGTAGCCGCCCCATCGACGTGGAGCCCACCAGCGGCCAGGCAGGTGAGGGCGAGGGGGCCGAGCCGGGCAGCTGAGCGCAGCAGGGGAGGCGGCTGGCATCGCTGCCTTTGCCGCAGAGCAGAGCCGCCCTCCATCGGGAGGCCAGCTATATACATACATACATACATACATACATACATACATACATACATACATACATATTGATATATTGATATATATTGATATATATCACAGTAATGATGTATTTTATTGTCTCTCATGTAATTTACAAACTTAAAAATGGGAGGTGAAAGGGCCTCATAAGTGGAATAGCCTAGGGCCTCTTTTCATCTAAATCCGGCCCTGCTGAGGATGATTAACCATTGGAACAGCTTGCCTCCAGAAGTTGTGAATGCTCCAACACTGGAAGTTTTTAAGAAGATGTTGGATATCCATTTGTCTGAAATGGTATAAAGTTTCCTACCTGAGCAGAGGGTTGGACTAGAAGACCTCCAAGGTCCCTTTCTATTCTGTTCTATTCTATTCTATTCTATTCTATTCTATTCTATTCTATTCTGACAATCTGACACCTATCTAAACAGAAATCCTGACGGCCATCCCTAGGCTTGACTCAGTGTTGTTGAAAGAGACTGCAGGGGCCCTTCTGCTCCATAGTATGACCACTTTCTTGCTATTATGGGGAGGGAGAATGAAGGAGAACTTGCTGATGGAAGTTATAATTAAATCCCTTCAGATATGGATGAAACTAAAACATGGATCAGTGGATTCTATGAACATTTACTCAGCATCAAAGTGCTAAATGGAACATACTCCAGTATATGTGTTCATAACACTGCAGTCTTATTTGGAGAAGAGTTCCACCAAGATGATCATAGTTTACATCTAGGTAAATGTTTGGGTTCTGGACTGCTATTTTTTTCTTGCAGTTTTAAATATTAAGTTGGAGCCATTCATTCAAATCTCTGCTGCACCAGAATACCATTTTTTTTGTTTTGGTGGGGGGAAGCAATATAAACAAAAAGAAAAGCATGGGCTCTGATTTAATCAAAAGCATGTATATTTATTTGAAACCCCTTTTTAATAGAGGAGAATCCACCTTGGTTTATTTTTCCTTTGCTTTCTTTATTTCCTTTGGGATATTGGAACTCAAAAAGTAATACCTAGTTTTATTCAAAATTGCATTAGAAGTCAATTTTTGGCCTGTAACACAGGAGAGAATTACAGGATCTCTCCATTCTAAAATAATCCGGCGTGAACGTCTAAACACAGTCTATACAGTTAGGGCCTGCTTTGTAATATTTATTCTTCTTAGAAGGACTACTTGGTGAGTGGCTTTATTATTTGCACAGCCTGTTACAAACCTGGCTGGGTTAAATGAAATGGAGAGGACATGGGCAACTTATTGAGATAAATAGGTCCGGCTCAAGTTTTCCTGCATTGTGGCATTCCTGGACAGCAATCTAATTTGAACATTAAGTAAATTCTAGATTTCAGATGCTGAGATACTCTAGTTTCTTCTTCTTTAGATGCTTGCACATATTATTCCCCTTATTTCAAAGCATAGTAATTCCATAAAAGTGCTACATTTAAGCTTCTTCTGGGTTAAATGAGGTCTTAGCATGGCCTTTAGAAACATTAAATATTCATGTTATCTCTCCTTTACATTTTATTCTCACTGCATGCTCTATCTGTACCAGTTTTGTGTTTTCCCTTTTCTGCGTTTTGGTCGCTGAAATCAAAGGTCCAGATAATGGGAATGCATGGAGGGAAATACTGAACTAATTATCGGGATTAGATTTTAATTGATTCTTTGCATTAGTTAAATCAGTAACAAGTATTATTTCAAGTCATGTTTTCAGATAATAAACTTAAATCAAATCTGGCCTTCCTGATGTATGGGTCCTAGGAAATGTGTCTTGCTTGCCTTTCTAGAAATAGCCCTTCTCTGATATTCTGAAGTAAATAATTTAGCAGATGGTATACATTCACCATAAAAAGAGATGTTTGAGCAGGGGTGGGATTCAGCCGATTCGGACTGGTTCAGATGAACCGGTAGCTCCAACAATCAGCTGAGAGTGAACCAGTTTGCTCCGACCATCAGCCCGCCCCTGCGCTTTATTTACTTGTATCCCCTCAGCTGATTAGTGCAGCAGAGCAGATTGCTGCACCTCAGCTGTGTTACTCCCCAATAAGTAACGTGGAAGATAAGTTTTGGTAAAACTGTGCACGTGCACACAGCATGCGTCAGGCGCAGGTGCATGTGAAGCGTGCTAAGACGTGCACAAAATACGTGAACACCAAACTGATTGTTAAACCAGCAGGATCCCGTTTAAGGAAAGCTGCTGGAGTGACCAGAAGAGATAAAAACAGAAACGAGACCATAAGAAGCAGAATTGGATAGAACCAATCTACATATAAAAACAGCAAATGAAGTGACATGCTCATCTGGAGAGGATGCCATGGGATTCCATACCACACAAGGCATATAGAAAAAGAGGAGAAGGTCAAAGAACACAAGGCAGAAGACCCAGAAGAAGATGGAGAGGCAACATCAAAGACATACTATCACAACATCAATGAACAATGTGTGAGGTCACCAGAAGAGCCACAACCAGAACTTTGTATTTCCCTCAACACCTGAAGTGGTAAAAAAAGGAAGAGAAGGAGGAGGTGGAGGTGGTGGTGGTGGTGGTGGTGGTGGTGGAGGAGGAGGAGGAGGAGGAGGAGGAGGAGGAGGAGGGGGAGGAGGAAGAAGAAGAAGAAGAAGAAGAAGAGGAAGAGGAAGAGGAAGAGGAAGAGGATGGGGAGAAGGTGGTGGTGGTGGTATGCATTAAGTTCTTTCAAACATCTGTCCAGATATCTTGCTTATATATAAAACATGGTTCAGGATTTGTCCAATTTTGATTAAAGTTATGAAAGTCTATCTCAAACAGATCAAATTATGAGTCTAGGAGATTATTGAAGTCACGAGATGGCAGCTTATATTCTTTGATTTACAGTTGGTTCCTTGATTTTCTGGTGTTTTCTTTTTTTGCTGTCACCCTTATTATTTTTGGGCTTCCTCATTGGTACGGTAGAATTTCTGCCTTATTCACCCCAAAGCCCCCCACCTCAAGGATGCCTCACATGATGCGGTATGGCCAATTTTGGAAACAAAGCGTTCTTTTGATTTTTCTGCATTGCATCAACACCTGACCTTTCCCCGGCTTTACTCAACAGTAAAGGCTTGCAAATTGGATTTTGAATTAGAGCTGAGGCAACAAGTGGATGATGTAGCCTCTCAGCCTGTTTTATATAAGAACCACAATAACAAAGTTACGAAAAAAAAGAAGGAGAAGAGAGAGAAAAGAGAGAAATGGCTTTCAAGAGGCAGATCAGAAAGACAGCTCGGGGTTTTTGGAAGCTACTTCAAAGTTTTCTCCTCACGAAAACTGAAGACCTCGGTTTCTGCTGCACCATTAGCAAAAGGCTTAACTCACCCTTTAGCAAGAACAACATGTCTTAAATCCCTTCTTCTCTTTCTAAGGGTGACATTTTGGGCCTCACCAAGCTTGTAACTAGAGAATAAACCCCAGGCTATATGGTTAAATTACAGTACATGCATAGAAAAATGACAAGGGGGTCAGATTAGTTCTGAAACTGTCGATGTGGAAATCAGCCAGTCTTTTTCAGACTCATCCTTTCAGTCTGTAATTATCTATCTATCTATCTATCTATCTATCTATCTATCTATCTATCTATCTATCTATCTATCTATCTATCATCTATCTATCTATCTATCTATCTATCTATCATCTATCTATCTATCTATCATTATTTATCTATCTATCTATCATTATTTATCTATCTATCTATCTATCTATCTATCTATCTATCTATCTATCTATCTATCTATCTATCATTCTTTCATTCTTCTCTTTTCTTTTCTTCTCTGTTCCTCTTCTTCGCCTCTCCCTCTTCCTCCCTCCCTCCCTCCCTCTGTTAATGTCCCCCACACAGGGATGGGCTTCAACAATTTTAGCAAGGTTCTCTGCCTGGTTGCTGGGTGGGTGTGGCCATGGTGGGTGTGGTCTAGTCTGCCTCCTGCACCAGGGCTTTTTGCTCATCCTCCAGGAGGCTGAAAACGGCCTTCCCAGGCTCCAGAGCCCCTCTGGAGGCCAGAAATAGGCCCACTTCCAGCCTTCCCAAACTTCCAGGGTTTTTGGCCTCCCCCAGCCTCCGTGTGTGCCCTGCACTTACCTGCATCCAAAACGGGCCACGTGGAGACTCCTGGGAGGAGCCGGGTGGGCAGGGGCAGCCAGGAGTGGGATTTGAACTGCACAGAATCTTAGCTAGAAGTTCTCCTGAACCCCTGCGAACCTCCAGCAGCCCACCCCTGCCCCTACTCTTTTGTGGAAATAGCATCTGGATTCTTTAATTCTAATGCATATGTTAACACTTTCCTTCCCTTTCACTCATTAGTGAAAACTTTGTGGTTGAACAGTAGGGTAGACATATCGTTGACCATGCAAAAAAAAGTAATGAGTTTCAAATAATCACCCTGACTGTCTGACTGTCTGACTGTCTTGGGGCTTATTTTCCATGTTCTCCTTGCACTTTTAAACCCCTATTTTCCTTAGACATGCAGTACCTTCTCTGATTCTCCTGTGAATTTCGAAACAGTTTTTTTTTTAAAAAATAGAGCAACATTGGGCTTGCTCATATTACGTGGTATCTTTGGGTTTAAATTTAAGTTGATTATATTCTCTGCTCTGTTTGCTAAATCTGTGAAGGATTCTCAAAGAAAGGTGAACATTTAGAAAGACTGGGACAAACTAAATTAACCTATGAAAGTCAGTTCTTTCTAGGGAGGGTATGCTAGTATTTCTGCAGCAGTACCAAAAATCTCTGAGGTAACACGGAGGCCTTGAATGTTACATTTCTAGGAGAACCTAGATATTTAGCAAGAATGAGGATGCATCATTTGGGACTTTCAAATCAATTTTCATCTTTTGATGCTATCTGATATGCAAATGAGGCTGCTATGTTTTCTTCGCCAAGCTATTATTTTAAAATGTTGAGTTAGATTTAGATGTAGCTACATATAATACTGCCTAGTACAATTATGGTTTATCTAACAGCCCAAATTAAGAAAAGTTTGGCATAGCATGCTTGATCCAGTGTTTATTATTAGCCTTAATGACCAGCTGGGTAGGCGTGGCTCGGTGGTCATTATACTGGGTGGGCGTGGCCAACTCAATGTCACTCACATCGCTGGGTCCTTGGCCTTAGCTATTACAATGTAATAAGGGTTAACCGGAGAGGCAGTTTCTGTAAGCAGGGCAATCAAGATGAGGCTAGAAACAACACCAGAATGTTTCCTTCCTGCCTTCCTTACAGGATTAGCCCTATAAAGTGGAAAAAACCAAAAGGAGATTTCTTCCAACAACTGGTTCTCCGAACTGCTTAGAAAGTTAACAACCGGTTCTCCCGAATAAGTGTGAACTGGTTGAATCCCACCACTGACTAAAGGGGGAATTAGTTATGTGAAAGGAGACACATCTACCTTAGAATTTTTGGGTACAACACCACCAATATCACCAACTGATTATTATTGTAACATTTGTTTTGTTCTGATGAACATGTTTAATCTTGAAACACTGATGAAATTCAAAGATTATTAAAACATGGAAGCGTCGTAGTAAATTTTACCCTAGGTTAAGGCAATTTATCCTTCTGGGCATGTTAAAGAGGTACAATTTGCTGGTGGTTTCAAAGGACTTGGGTTTAACATAATGAGTCATGGAGAAGGGACCTTTAAAAAAAATTAATCCTGAGCAGAACTCATAAATGTTGTTGACCCAGACAAGAATAAGTGGCACTATGCTGTCAAATTTTCTTTCTGAGTGGACTCACATATCAAGTTGGAGAAATCTAATTTCAAATATATTTCAATCTTCAACCAATGGTTTCTTTTCCTGGGATCTAGTGAAAGAACAGTGATATCAGTGAATGGAGAAAAGGGACAGCAGAGTAGGAATAATGGAGAAGGAAAGACAACAAGGGACGAAGGGTAGAATATGAATTGCATAATATTGATGATGTCTCCTTCAGGCACTTAAATCTCATCTCTATGTTTTTTTGAGTTTATTGTGCAATTCTAGCAGCTCAGATTTTGTTGTTATTTATTTTGGATGTCACCCTTGCTCATTAATATGGCCCAGCACAATCTGGTGTAGTATATTTATTGTATAAATATATTTCGCAGCTGAAAATTGCCCTTTGATGAAGATCATAGTATAATCATGAACTCCTGAGGCATAGCAAAAAAAAAAAATAGGGAGGTGATGAAATACCAGAGTGAAAGAAAAAAAATTGCAGTGTATTTCCATTTATCATGGATTTTTTGAGGTACATCGCAACATTTCAAAGACTCTACTGTGTATGCGTTTTTTCTTTTTTTTCTTTTTCTTTTCCAAGTCCGAAGTAGCTTTTCATTGGATTGTAGTATTTGCTTTATCTGTTCAAGATGTGGGTCAAGGAAAGCCGGCTGGTGGTTTTGTTGTTTGTTACAGCATTCGAGGGAAGTGAAGAATTTATAAATTCACTTTCTCAATGATGGGTTGTATCATTGATGCAGGAGAGAGGAGGACTCAAAAAGAATTCCATCAGTGATCTACCTTTGGAAATTTAATTAGACCAGATAAATGACGTTATGAGCCTTCTATGATTTCTTCAGTGATGCCATCTTAACCTTAGAGTCAGTTCAAGCTACATCAATGCTAAGGCAAATGATTTTTAGAATATAGAAGGTCAAACGAATTGCTGCTTTCTCTCCTAATATAATTGCAAATATCCACATTTTAATGTCTAAACCGATCACATATTTATGTCATATCACAAAATCAAGAGAGCCTTATCTTTAGGTTGACTTAATGGTCCCCCTACAGCTGTCCCAGAAGGAAAATATAAAGCCTATATGAAATCCAATACTGCCCCTGGATATGGATGCCACAGAAACCACAGCTCATGTATGGCCAGTTCTACAAAGACATTGGGCATCAAGTGATGATCTCTCTTTTACTTAAATTTCCAGGGCATTCTGATCATTGTTATTTGTTAGACAATCATGATACTTTTATTTCTCAAAAAGTAGAAACATTTTACTAGATGCTGTGTATGCTTTTCCCACAAATGGTGTTGTAGCCCGCCAGCGGCCACTTGTGCCAGTCCTGGAGCCTGGGAAAGGTTCTGATGGGTGCTCTGTGTTGGAGGCAGAGAGCGGGCCAGGGCCCTCTGACATTTCCCAGGTGCCTTTGGAGTCAGAGATAAGTGGGGAAAAGAACAGCTGGGGCCTGTTCCAGATGCACGAATGTGCAGAGCTTTCAGGAGAGAAAACAACTGAGCACCAGGAGATGACTCAGGAAGAAAGGCGCATGTGGACGCTGAATGGACCTTCCCTAGTGGGGAATAAATAGAAGCAAAATGAGAGTGGAGTCATAGGAGACAATCCTTCGGATTTCGTTAGGAAGATTTGCTCATCGTGATTCGTGTTTCAGAGATTCTTGAAAGAGTTTAATTTACAGCTTTGTGGCTGGAAGCTCCTGGCCTGGCAACTATCCAAGGAATTGATAAGGTCTGTACTTCAGTTAACACTTGGCGGGATTATTGCCTTGACTTTTCTGTGTGTGAATGCCATGAATTCACCGTAGTTAAATGAAGAGGGGTTTTTTTTGGGGGGGGGAGGGACAAGGAGTTCTGTTTCTTGGTTCTGCTAAGGCTGGGTCAGAACAAATAAGCATGATAGGAGATGACAGGGTAGACTCGCAAATCACGGGGCTGGAAAGACTTCTGAGGTCTTCTAGTCCAACCCCCCCACCGCCTGCTGAAGGCAGGGGTCTTAAACCATCCCAATGGTTGAAAAAAGACACAACACACAGGGCTGATCTTATGATATCTTTCTTTTGCTGCGAAATGTAAAATTTCTAACAGCTGGCCAAGCACATATATGCTTACAATTGCTCAATTCATTTTATTTTAGACATGTGTTGATATCCTGTTGTTTAACCACAAATGGCATTGTTTCCAAGTGTACTTGGCACCAGAGCCGTGGAAGCTCATTTAAGTATGCAACCTTGCTGATGTAATTGGGTTTACAATTTGGAAGGGTACCTACTCAGAGTCCACCTACTGTTTCAGAAACAGATTCTGCTCCTCATTGCATCCAGTCATCATTCACAAGTGAAAAGTCAAGAATGAATGTGGATAGAGCTAATGTGTTTTCTCTATTGCATTTCTTTCATCTAGTAAAATATCTAAAAGAGTTGTGGAACCCAGAATCTGGAACTTTTCGATTTATCTTTCCCAATGACATGCAACCTGTCTCCCTTCCTAATCATGGGAAAGCCCCCAGGGGAAAGCCCCAAATGTTTCCCAAACTTTGCTTAATTAAACAAACATAATATAATGGGAGACATCAATCACTCCCAGTGCCAAAAACCAGTGCAGATGTTCTCCTTCATATGGTTTCTTGCTAAAATACTGTGCAAGTGTGAATGTTTTTCATTGCCAAGAAGGATTTGGATAGGCCCAATTTAATTTGTTTCTGTAGTCAAATGTTAAACTAAAGAGATGAATCATCCCCCAATTTCTCAATCTATCCATTTATTGCTTTATAAGCTCATGCTGTATGAAGTTTACTCTGCACAAAATCTAGTTTAAATAAATACGTGCTTCTTCGGAGTGGGGCAATTAGATTTTCATTTGCAAGTCCTGTCCCAGAAGACCTCCTGGATGCATTTAATTTAGAACCAGCTGTTTTTACACTAGCAGGCTTTACAACCTGGAGTTTGCTTCTATCTGGACTCAGGATTATGAAAATACTTGGTTTCTTTTATTTTCTTTATTAATTCATTTCAGACAGTTGAAGAGAAATAGGGCACTGGAAGTTAAAACCAGTGGTGGAATTTGAAATTTTTTACTTCTGGTTTTGTGGGCATGGCTTGGTGGGCGTGGCATGGCTTGTTGGGCATGTCTTGGGGGACATGGCAGGGGAAGGATACTGCAAAATCCCCATTTCCTTCTGATCAGTTGGAACTCAGGAGGCAGAGAATAGATCGGGGCAGGGCCAGTTAAAGGTGATATTTACCGGTTCTCCAAACTACTCAAAATTTCCACTATCGGTTCTCCAGAACTGGTCAGAACCTGCTGAATACCACCTCTGGTTAAAACATATGAGGAACCGTTGCAGGAGCTGAGCACGTCTGGTCTACAGAAGAGAATGACCAGAGGTGACTTTTTAGCAGTCTTCCAATATTTGAGGAATTGTCACTGAGAAGAGAGGGTCAGTCTATTCTCCAAAGCATCTGAGGGCAGGACAAGAAGTAATGTATGGGAACTTACCAAGGTTTCTAATCTAGAACTAAAATTAAACCTCCCAACAGTGAGAACAATAAGTAGAATGGCTTGCCTCCAGAGGTTGTGGGTGCTCCATCACTGGAGATTTTAAGAAGAGACTAGACAGCCATTTGTCTGGAATTGTATAAAGTCTCCTGCTTGAGCAAAGGGTGGTACTCCTACCCTTGAAAAATTATTGGAAAAATTCAGGGTAGTTATCCATCCAATCCATTGAATCCCAGATTTAATCCCAAATGAACTATAACAGGAAAAAATATTCTCCCAGTGAGTTATTGCATATGTAAGGTTTCCAACTACAGAAGTCAAAGGAACAACCCAATTTGTATTGGGTTTGCAAGTCAATGTAGGAGCATCATCCATGATTGAAGAATATGAAGACTCAATAGAAGTTACTCCAGAGGTGTAATAAGAAGTAGAAAACAATATCTGTCAACTCTCTCAATTACTGAATGTCCTTTATTTAAAGAATCCAGTGAGCCTTCTGACAATGTTGGGAAATGTTGACATGTTTGTGCTGTTCTAAGAAATACATTAATGGGACCACCAAGCAGTCATGAAGTTATAAAAAATATGGGATGGACAAACCTGGGATGGAAACTCCAGTTGTCCAGAGTCCATTAGGCACTTTGTAAACCAGAGGCAGGGAACCATGGGTCTTTTATGACTTGTAGACTTCAACTTCCAGGATTCCTTTCAAGTCATAAAAGGGCCATGGTTCCCCATCCCTGTTGCTTCTCTGTGAATAAAAACAGAAAAGGCAAAATAAAAGGCAAAATAAAACAGAATAAGGGATAATGACAATAGTGACAATAGTGATAGAACATTTTGATCTCCAGCCCTGTTTAAGGGTCCTTTTCCCACCAGTTTCTATTATCTTTTCTAAAGCCAGTCTAATCAGAAAGTCAATTTACATTTCAGTGGAGTGTTTTTTAACATGTGCATAGACACACAGAGAGGCACAGGCACAGAACAGCATTCATTGACAATAGACAAGGGTTTATAAAATGATTTCAACTTACTTTTTTAAAAGGTAAATGATACTTAAGGGGAGATAAATATTTTGTTTGAAGTGCTAGTGTAAGGACAAAAGAAGAAAAAGAAGCTTTTGTTTAAAGGAGAAGTGGGAGGGTTAAAAAAAAGAACATTTAGAATGTGTTGGTATAATAAGATGTTTTTTGTGCATTGTTTCTCTCCTCTTGCATCTTTTCTTAATTGTTATACCATCACATTTTATCATTTTTCATATTTGACTAAAGGTAGAGTGGGATTCTGCCTTTTGTTTCTGCATTAGATGTTTGGTTTATCTTGGATTAACTCACAATCTGGTTCAGAGATCCCAGTGATTGACCGAGTATTTTTTTTTAAAGGGTGCCAATTTAGGTTCTTGGATGGAAACTTTATGTTTGGAAAAAGGTCTACCGCTTCTGTAAAAGCTACCAAGCATTCAAATCGAAAATAGCTTGTTTTTATGTAGAGCAGTGTTTCTCAACCTTGGCAACTTGAAGATGTCCGGACTTCAACTCCCAGAATTCCCCAGCCAGCTGGGGAATTCTGGGAGTTGAAGTCCGGACATCTTCAAGTTGCCAAGGTTGAGAAACACTGATGTAGAGGGAAGAGGGTGGATTCAGCCAGTTTGGACCGGTTCAGGCAAACCAGATGTTAAGTTTAATCTGGTTTGCCAAACCGGTAGTTGCAAGGATCAGCTGGCCCCACCCCCCCACCCAGGAGTCTCCACACGGCCCGTTTTGGATGCAAGGTAAGTGCAGGACCTATGCGGAGGCTCTGGGAGGGAGGAAAAGGAGCCTACTGGAAGTAACGGAAGTCTGAGCCAATGGTATCTCCTATCAATAAATACTATACTTTATACAACTGGAAAATGGCATCATGCCAGTGCTGTGCAGACATCCACTGACATTTAACATTTTGGGGCAAAAGTCCGCTTGAAAAGAATTTGTTTGCAAAACGTGCATCTGTGGTAGGATAAACATTTTTTTTAAAGTAGACAAGGAGGGAATGTTACCTTTTTTAAAAAGAGAGAGAGCTCATGTTGGAGAAATGAACATTTAAAAACCTTGTGTTGGGGATCCATATCTGAAAATAAAAAGAACACTGGAACAATTTGTGCGAATAAACATTTGGGTAGGAAAACGCATTTCAGAACTGACATGTATTGACAATTTTATGCAAAGCTTACCGTGGATTTAAATGTTTTATTACTTATACGGAGGATAAAATGGAACAGATTTATACTGATTCCTAAGTGAATGCAATACTTGTCACCTAAGATCGAAAATTCCAGCAATCCAATCCAAGATTAATAAGACAAATTGAAATTCAAAAGGCAGTTCTATAAATCCAAATAAAATCCACACACAGCCCATATACATCTGAAACACATCCTGGCTCTCAATCATTTATGATTGTCATTGCTACAGTCTGTTACCTTGTTAATAACAATCTGAGATTGAATTTCAGCTGCACCCACTGTGAATAGTGCAATGTTATAAATCACCACCCTATTAGGGTCATTCAGTGCTCAGAGGAGACATGGGAAGAAAGGGTCTGTTTAAAGGCTGTTAGCCATGCTGCCCTCTTCTTGAGATTTGAAATGTTTGGAATTTGAGCAAAATCTGATTTCCTGGATCTGTGCAGATCAGAAGAAATCCAAACCATTGTAGTTGGTCAGTGATCATGTAAGGTACATACATATTCAAGGTTATATACCATGTTTCCCTGTAAATAAGACAGGGTCTTATTTTCTTTTGACCCCTGAAATAAGGGCTTGGCCTTATTTTTGGGGAGGTCTTATTTTTCTTTGAGGTACAGGAGGCAGTGAGCGTGGTCACCTCATGGCTGCTGCTGTGTTGCGCATTGTTGGGCCTGCCACTCTTTTTTGTGGCAGCATGACAGAAGGTTGTTGTAGGGTTGTTGGAGCGACCATTAAGTAAGGGCATGTGAGGTGCATGGGGCATGTCCCCCCTCCCTTTCTCCCCCCCTCCGGCCTCATCTCCTCACATCTTGCTGTTTGCACAGCAAGCAACCAGAGGAAATGGTGGGGGCCGGCTCACATGTGTTTAAATATTTTCAGGGAGGGCTTATTTTCAGGGGAGGGCTTATTTTAGCGCATGTGCTCAAAAGGCTGGTTGGGCTCATTATCCGGGGAGGTGTTATTTTCAAGGAAATGGGGTAAATAAGTTATTCTGTTAGAGAGATGTTCCCCATGGGTGAGCTCTCTATATTGTGGTAGAGAGAATTCCCTGAGGAAGGGCTCCAGCATGAGTCTAAAAGTTTGGAAGACTAAATCTCTTGTCCCGGTGACTGACCCAGATTGGATCCTGCAACATTATCCTGGGACACGTATATTTGCCTTCTTCATGATAAATAAATATAAATAACCCCCATTGTTCAATACAAAACATAATCATTGCAAGTATGTAGTTTAAGGCAATGACAGAAGATATTCCATGCCAATGAAAAGACCAGCATTTTTTTCCCTTGACCTACCTGCCATCAGCACTGACATAAACATTTGACATCTGGATCTGACAGTGAGGTTGGTATCAGCCCAATGAGTCACGATTGAGATGATTTAGATGCTTTAAATGCTTAGGAAAAGAGGAGGAGGAGGAGGAGGAGGAGGAGGAGGAGGAGGAGGAGGAGGAGGAGGAGGAGGAGGAGAAGGAGGAGGAGGAGGAGGAGGAGGAGAAGAAGAAGAAGAAGAAGAAGAAGAAGAAGAAGAAGAAGAGGAGGAGGAGGAGGAGGAGGAGGAGGAGGAGGAGGGGGAAGAGGAAGAAGGAGAAGGAGAAGAAGAAGAAGAAGAAGAAGAGGGGGGAAGAGGAAGAAGAAGAAGAAGAAGAGGAGGAGGAAGAGGAGGAGGAGGAGGGGGAAGAGGAAGAGGAAGGAGAAGAAGGAGAAGAAGGAGGAGGAGAAGAAGAAGAAGAAGAAGAAGAAGAAGAAGAAGAAGAAGAAGAAGAAGAAGAAGAAGAAGAAGAAGAAGAAGAAGAATGACTCTTCCCTTACCAACAGGAACAGTGGATAAGACATTGCAAATTTCATTTACAGCTAGGAAGTCAGCTTTGTTACAACTTTGTTATGATCGAGAACTTTGGCTGTATGGTTGGTTGCTCTGTCTAAGGGCTCAGTTAGTTGAAGCAATTTGGTTCTTTTCTTTCAAATTTCAGATCTGCCTTGCATTACAATCTGATTTCTTTCTTCTTAACTTTGGTTAACCATTCTTCCTCATTTTACATAATTGACATCCAGCTGCTACCCTGCAGACACCAGCAGGACCAATGCTTTCTGAAATGCCAGAATGGCTCCAAAACTGGAATTCAGTTACTTCTGGCTGGCAAAGAGCTCAGCTGCTCGAGAATATTCCACTGGATGACTTATTCATATAAATGCATAGTTAGCATAAAAATATAGGTAGATAAATGGTGGCATTGATGAATTTGAAAAAAAGAAAGAAAGAAAGAAAGAAAAATCCCAGGTTGGAATTGCAGAACTCATTTATTTCATAGTGCAGCTTGATCCTAAATGTCAGATTCAGATGTAATTCATGCATGCTGATGATCATACAAATCAGATTTTGTTCCTGTCCTGTCCTATTCTAAAGAGTAGGAATTGAGTTAAGCTACAGAGAAGATAGAGGGGTGTGGTGCTAGTGCCGCATAATAGAGTGAACTCCTGTCAGTGGTTCCAACTTCTGCCAACCCAGCAGTTTGAAAGCATGTAAAAATGCAAGTAGAAAAATAGGAACCACCTTTGGTGGGAAGATAACAATGTTCCATGCGCCTTCAACGTTTAGTCGTGCCGACCACATGACCATGGAAACGTCTTTGGACAGCGCTGGCTCTTAGGCTTTGAAACGGAGATGAGCACCACCCCCTAGAGTCAGGAATGACTAGCACATACTGTATGTGCGAGGAGAACCTTTATCTTTACCTTTACCTTACAGAGAAGATGGGACTTCCTAGATGGCATGTTCTTGTGCGAGGGAGACAGTGAGAGAAAGTTCACTCCACTGTGTCACTTAAAGCTATTTCCTAAACTCTCTTCAACAGAACTTTTCTTTAAAATTAGAAATTTATCTGGTTTCCCAGGAAGAATTTATTTTCTAGGAATCCTCCATTGTCTCACTTCTTTTTTTCCTAAATGTTGAAAAACTACTTGAAATAATGAAGAACCATTGTCTTGGACAGTTTCCCACACCTTCTAGTTCATTTTCATGTCTTCCACATTACTAATGAGCAAAGCAGAACAAAAACTGAAATGAAAAAGACACAGAAAACAAACAAACAAGCTAGGAAATTGCTTGCACAGTTATATCAAGTCCCTTTCATGCAGTGCTTTTGAACTTATGGGGCTACTGATAACACCTTGCACTCACAAATATGCAAAGGCACTCATCAGTGAATCTTATCCCAAAAAGAATCTTGTCCTGATGCATTCGTACAAGGACAGCTAATAACATCAAAGTACCTTTTTACAGCATTTTATCAGTTCATACATGGGCATCATTAATGTGATAATGATTATGGGCATGGGCATGCAAATGACCTGGGAGGGGGGGAAACCTGAAAGCTGTGGCATGCTACTGTTCTGGAATGAAGTTTAAGAAACTTGGATACCTAAATTGGAGTTTGGAAGGGGTGGCATCAAAGCAGATGTGAAGAATGGCAAGGAATCAAAATCTCAAGCTAGCCATATCCTTCATTTTAAGTGGGGGGGAAAGCAACTGGATTATATACAAGTTGTAATCTTAAAACTGGAGGACAAAACATGAGCCAAGACCAAACCAACTAGAAAGAAGAAAATCTACACTATGATAACATTGTTTAAAATTTTGTCTTTGGAACTGTGCTCTAATTTTACATGATTAGGTACACTGATAGCTTGGAGCTTGAATTGTGTGCAGCATGCAGTTGCAGGAATTATACTGAGTGTTACTCAGAACCGGGAAAACGTTATGATACAGGGGAATTACAGCAGAATAGCAAAATAAGAGAGCTGGAAGCTACCTCGGAGGACTTCTAGCCCAAATCCCTGCTCAAGCAGGAAATTCTGTACCATTTCAGACAAATGGTTGTCCAATCACTTCTTCAAAACATTCAGTGTTGGAGCACCCACAGCTTCTGGAGGCAAGTTGTTCCACTGGTTAATTTCTGTCAGTAAATTTCTCCTTAGTTCTATGTTGCTTTTCTCCTTGATTAGTTTCGCCCACTGCTTCTTGTCCTGCCTTCTGATGCTTTGGAGAATAAGTTGACTTCCTCTTCTTTGTAACAGTCCCTCAAATATTGGAACACTGCCATCATGTCTCCCCTAGTCCTTCTTTTCCTCAAACTAGACATACCCGATTTCTGTAAGCATTCTTGATATGCTTTAGCCTCCTGTTGTCAGGGCTGCTTCACTTAATAACCAAGAAAGAAACCACTCAACTCCATTTTGCAGAATTAAGAGTACTTTTACTGATTATAAGTAAATAGAAGCTAAGCAAAGCAGGATCTGAGCAAAAGCGCGCGAAAGCGTTAGATATCAATACATGGCCCATTCCCCTCCGCTTGGTAACCCCAGTCCATAGTCCAATCCAATATCTCCCCAGCTGTCAGGTGGGAGACATCCTCAAAAATCATCATCAGGTTGGTATGCCGGACAGTTGGCCTTGGCGGGAAACTCCTCTCCTTGCCACATGCGCAGTAGATGGTGAGAACAACTCCCAATTAACAGTCCTCCTGTACAGATTATTTCCCACACCCAAATACTATGCCTTCCCTCCCCGTTTCAATGGCAGCCGAAAAACAAGCAGCAAAACAGAGGCTGACACCTGTCCCCTAACTACCTTTGTTGCTTTTCTCTGCATTTGGGCTGAGGCTTGGTGCTAATATTGAAATACACAAAAATGCTTTGGAAGAGATTTGTTATTCATTAGTAGAGATGAAGAAGCTTAAACGTGCATTGCTCTTTCGACTTATAGTTGAATGCAAAAGTATCTTGATGTAATGGAATGTATGAATGACCTTGGGGAAAGAAAGAAGGGGATGCTGCCTAGGAAACAATCAGACAAGTGACGTAGGAGCAGCAGTTGTTTAATGGTAAGAGGGGGGAAAAACAATTTAGGAAGGTTTTTTTCCTAATCCTTCAAGAAGTTAAAAACGGAGGTGGGAAGATTGTGCCTTTATCATTATTAGATGGCTAAACAAATCTTCCTGGGTAAGAGAGATTTTTCTATGAAGAGAATTATGTTCCCATACAGTATTAATGTATGGAAACATTGATTGACATTGGAAATCTAACCAGACTTGGTTAGAACTTGGAATAGAAGACTTTATGAAATCCCAAGAGAAAGCAATGGCAAACTGTTGCTAAGAAAATTACTTAGGGTAGGCCTATAAAGTCATCTCGAAAGAGCATTTATTTTATCTAATACTAGCTATATGCTACTAAATCTCATTGCCATGATATTTAACTGGGTGACACAGTGCATCATAGGGCTACAATTTTTTGAACTAGGATACCTCAAATGTGCTAACTTAGAGAACACATCCAAAATCCAGAGAGAATGAAATTTGTGGAAGTTGTGGCTGCTTCAGTGCTACTGGTTGTTGTTGCATTGCTCTTAATGTTATGTGAAGTTCATTTTCAAAGTTCTGTGGCAGTTTCCCAGCCAGTCTCTCAATCCCCCACTTGCTCCCTCTCCTGACAGTTGTGACTGCTGGAAGGGAAGGGAAGATTTCTGCTGCTCCCTGCCAGTTTCGCACAATGGCACTCAATGGGGAAGCCAACAGGAAATCAGAAGTCGCTTTGTCAGAGTTTGTTGCAAAAATCAAATCTAGAAAGCACAAATCTATTCAGCAGGATTCATTAACTTCTTTATGTACATAATACCACATGAATAAATGTACAATACCAACAGCAGATTCTTCCAATGTGGTAGAGAGGAGAGATTGGTTTCTTATTCAATTCAGAGACGAGATTAGTTCTCTTGCACAGACTCAGAGCTACATAGGTAAGTCATGCTCAGGCTCCGAGCCATCTGACATGGCTCTCAGTCACCGAATAGTTCCCATTGACTGAACCAGTTGCCATGCCTATACATTGGCTGACCTTGTTAACATGTCCTATTCAAGCTACTTTGTTTCTCCAAAAATAAGACCTCCCCAGATAATATGCCCAATCGGGCTTTTGAGCACATGCGCTAAAATAATCCCTCCCCTGAAAATAATCCCTCCCTGAAAATATTGCAACAAAGCAGCAGCCGTGAAGTGACCATGCTTGCCACCTTCAGCGCCTCAAAAATAATAAGACCTCCCTGAAAATAAGCCCAAGTGCTTATTTCGGGGGTCAAAAGAAAATAAGACCCATCTTATTTTTGGGGAAACACGGTAGTCCTCAATGGCTGACCTGCTGCTATGTCCTATTCCAGTTCATGAATATTCTGACAATCTTATACTCTGACTGCCTTTTTGCCTGTCCTTGGTCAGCTTCTCTATATAAGTGAGGAACTGTTTCTGAAATAATGGCCCAATGAGGTGAGGGTTTTCTAGTTAATTAACTAATTTTAAATTCAGAGTCCTTCCTATACATCATCTTCCCTGTTTTTGTCCCTCTCTCCTTGCCTATCCTGCTAACATGAACCTGATTGTGGAATGTGTTGTTTGAAACCATGCCATCAGCTCAAAGCCCGCTTGATCTGAACAAGATGTGGGATCTGTGCCCTGCTTTATTGTCCTTCTCATTGTTCTAACTCTGAGCTGTTGGAACCCTTTTCTTTCATTCGCCTGGAGGCTTGTGTTTGGGATGGCCAAATCTGGATGTTAGGCTTTTAGGCTGCACAGAAGGAGAAGATGCTCAGTTATCCCGAGCTTCACTCTAATTTGTGATGGGAAATGTCACCCTGCTCAAGAAGCGTTGTGCTGCATGCAACTTTTAAAGAGGTGCAAGAGCTATTTTTCCAAGGGCTTCTCCTGGCTCTGGCTACAGCTAGCAAGCTTAGATGCTAACTCCAGCATCTTACCTAACGTCCCTTGCATACTGATGCCCTGTCTTCTGTAGTCAACATTCTGGTCACTGCATATGCCAGAGGATGGAGCTGACAGAGCTGGATTGAAGGGCACTTGGGGTTATTGATCTGAAATGCCTTAAATTCCTGAGGCAATAGTGAAAGTTGGTTTAAAAATGCAAGCCTTTGGTCGCTCCCCCACTCCCTCCCAAAAAGAATGTCGTTGAACAGAGAATGCTCACCAGACAGGCCATTTGCACCCAAAAGCTTCCTGAAGCTGTGAACCTTTTGCAGAAAGCAGAACAGCGAAGGAATAGAGCTTTTAAGCACAAGGAAAGAAATCAGCAAAGCAGAGGCAGAAACAAGTTGGAAAGCAGGTGGAAGAAGGCTCCTTAAGAGCAGGGAAAGGAACCCACAGAAAAATCAGGGAAAACAATTTACCAGCAAGGAGAGGCTGAGAGATTGATCCAGGGTTATGCATATTGCCAGCAGGGGGCAAAAAGAATCAGTTTTGGGTTAGAGATGGGGTCTGCTCATAGAGTTACCAAGGGGAAAAAGAAGATAAGAGTAGCATAGAGCCTTCACTATTTATGTCCTGCCTTCACAAGGGTAACAGGAAAAAAAATCTCATTCAGCACCTCTCCCACTGTTTCCTAGCTTTCTGTAGTTCTGTTAAAGGAGAATATTTGTAGCTCAGAGTGGAGCCCCTGGTACTCTCTGAGCTGGTTGTTTGCTTGCAGATGTTTCATCACCCAGCTAAGTAACATCATCAGTGCTAGAAGGGAGTCTCTCTCTCTCTCTCCCCCTCTGCAGTAGTAAGCATTCCATGCAAAGTGGAGAACCATGATATCACTTTATAGCCTTCTTTTATTCTGATTTCTATCATGCAACCTCTAATTGTCTGGTTTTTGCTCTCATCTCAAAAAGTGGAATAGGAAGAAGATCTTAAAATCTGGCCTATCTCAGATATTGTGGAATTCGCAACAATGCTAACTAGCATCACCAATGGCTGGGATTAAGAGGGCTTCAGAATTTGGCAAGGAAACTGGTTGCTCACCACTGATTAGTGGTTTGTTTCACTTTGATCTTCCACAACTTAGAGTGGTTCCCAGAATGTTTGCTAGAACCTCTGACTGACTGATTCTCTCTGTCTCTGTCTCTGTCTCTGTCTCTGTCTCTCTCTGTGCATGTGTGTGTGTGAAAAAGAAACAAGTGAAAATGTTCATCTTTAGAGAAAGAATGAGGGAAGGAGAGTAAACAATACCACATTTTCCTGCAACACAGGGGCATCAATTGATTTTTCAGTGTTTTCAAAATATGTTCTTAAAACTATGATCCCTCTGATTAAGAGAGACAGACAGTGTTCTCAAAATCTCTTGGCTGAATCTAGAAATGTAGGAGAAAAATTGGTAGAACCTTGGGGGAGATGTCAAGAAGAAGAATCAGCCTAGAGTCTCTGTGGCACTAGAAATGGACTAAGTCTCATGTCTCTTGAATTCTTTTGATCTTTATCCAGCATCAAAATAGTGCTAACCATTAAGTGAGTAGATTTTTGGGCATAGGCATGAGTAAGTAATAAGTTAGTTTAATTGGAACTTCACGTGTGGTCCTGGTTTTTGCACCTGGCAATAAACCAGCTAACCACATTTTAGTCTGAACTAGCATATTGTGCCAAGTTGAACTAATAACTAGTTTATGGTTTAGAAGGTCATGTGACTCTAGTTCATTGGGTTAATGATATTAAGCTGTAACATGCCACTTTGGCAAATTGTAGGGCGCTATGTTGTGTGAATACAGACAATGATTGGGATGATGGTTGGCTATCTGTGGATGTCAGAATTATGTTTCCTTGAATACAGTAGAAATTATGCCCAGTAACCATTTGCACATCTCATACTGGCCACTAAGTGGCCTAGTGGTAAAGACTTTTGCCTCCCACTCAAAAAGTTGAGAGTTAAATCCTAGGCAGCAACAGATGTTTGTCTATCAGGGTGCAAAGAGAAATCTGCTGCTAACTCTGTATAGGCATCAGGAAGGGCATCTGGCTAGTAAATAGCTCGACTGCCATCCCAAAGAAAGGGATTGAAGGGTCTTAAAAAATATATCAGATCGCACACCAAACTGATCTGGTGAAAGACAGAATATGGGAAAAGAAGATGGTTTCAACATCCAAATGGTGATTAGAGAATCATATCTTTAGCTCACCAGTTTTCTGTCCCAAGGACTTATCTTGCCTTGGAGTTTTTAATAATTTTTAAAAAAAACTGTTGCCAAAAACCCCCTATAGCATGGGGATTAAGATGAGTAAATTCAGGAAGCTTTTGCCTCTGAAAATGATAATCACAGAATAGGAGAGAGAAAGAAATTCTTAAAATGAAAATAGCAAAAGAAGAACATGCAGTTAATGATGAAGTTCAAATATGATTAACTTCTGATAATGCTCTTCAGTGGGAAAGAGAAAGGGGAGGGGGGAAATCTCACTTCCACCATGACCTTTTAGCAAATGCAGAGCTGGGGGTGGCGGGTGGGGATATGTCCTTTTCAGCTCTTTTCCATTTGCAAGTAATTAGACACAAACTACTAACCGTATTGTGCTTTTCCAAAGAGCAATACACAATGTTGTAACAATGGTGGTTGCTCTATATGTAACCCTGAGTGCCTCATCCTCTCCACAAGGACCTTGGGAAGTCTGCAAGCTGAAAAGTTTTGAAGAACTTGGGGGTGGAAGAAACTGGAAGGAAGATACTGTCATTGATAAGCCTATTATTCTTCATTTCTGGCTGGAGACTGGAGACAATTATTTTTAAAAGAGTGGAAGGTATATGGTAGAACTATTGTTGCAGCTTGTGAATATTCAAGAGGGCAGAAAAGGGATATAAAAGAAATCCACGGTGGATTTTTTTTTCTTAAACATGTGGCATTCACAATTCTTACTGCAAATAGCTCTGATGCATACCAAGTGATTGATTAGTCTGACTTGCATTTCAACAAAGCAGAACTCTGGGAATGGTAAAGGATCGTCTATTCGGGATAACTGTACCAATATTGTTTAAATTTTTCACTTGTGTCTTTTTGTGCTTTATTTTGGGGCTTTGCTTTTCTGAAGGGACGTGGCGGCTCAGTGTCTAAGACGCTGAGCTTGTCGATCAGAAAGGTCGGCAGTTCTGTGGTTCGAATCCCTAGCGCCACGTAATGGAGTGAGCTCCCATTACTTGTCCCAACTTCTTCCAGCCTAGCAGTTTGAAAGCACATAAAAATGCAAGTAGAGAAATAGGAACATCTTTGGTGGGAAGGTAACAGCGTTCTGTGCACCTTCGGCGTTTAGTCATGCTGGCCTCATGACCACGGAGACATCTTCAGACAGCGCTGGCTCTTCGGCTTTGAAATGGCACCTCCCCCTAGAGCTGGAAATGACTAGCACATATGTACGAGGGGAACCTTTACCTTTATCTTGCTTTTCTGAGTGACTTTGATCATTTGTTGCATGGAAAGATGGGGTATAAATAAATAAGAGGCAGCTTCTTAAACTGCCTATTGGTGACATGCTAATGATATAAAACAGAATAGAGCTGGAAGGGACGTTGGAGATCTTCTAAACCCTGCTCAAACAGGAGACCCTATGCCATTTTAGAAAACCGGTTGAGGTTTTCCCCAAGGTAGCAGTTGTCAAAGTCATGTTATGTGAACACTATAGCCTGAGTTTTATTTCTGCATAAAATATATGGGAAGAGCCGAGGTGGCGCAGTGGTTAAATGCAGCACTGCAGGCTACTTCAGCTGACTGCAGTTCTGCAGTTCGGCTGTTCAAATCTCACCGGCTCAGGATTGACTCAGCCTTCCATCCTTCCGAGGTGGGTAAAATGAGGACCCGGATTGTTGTTGGGGGCAATATGCTGACTCTGTAAACCACTTAGAGAGGGCTGAAAGCCCTATGAAGTGGTATATAAGTCTAACTGCTATTGCTATTGCTATGGTTATCGGCCCTAAAGCTTATCAATATTGTGGAGAACAACAGAAGATCCTGTGAAGTTGATGATCTTCCAAATATTCCAGTTTCTTCCTTTTCCCAATGGGAGGCAGAAAGGAACAGTTTGGATGCTGAAGAGATCAACCACAAGGAGCTGTTCCAAATGGTTCCAAATATATACATATACATATACATATACATATACATATACATATACATATACATATACATATACATATACATATACATATACATATACATATACATATACATATACATATACATATACATATACATATACATATACATATACATATACATATACATATACATATACATATACATATACATATACATACATACATGTGTGCGCGCACACACACACACACACATATCTCCACTTATGGTGCATTTCCTCTCCTTGTTCAATAAATAAATTCATCACCTCCCAATGACCTGATGCAAACTCCTTACCACAAAACCCATTACAAGACTCTCACTTGACACCCCCCACACACCTGAAGCCCTTATAAACAGGAAAACATTGACATTGACATCCCCTAAACTCAGTTGAAGATGTTACCTAGCCTGGTAACGAAACATTTGGAAACCAACCCACAAGCTGGGAGAATGAACTTTCACCCTTAAATAAATCCACATCAATGCTCAAGGAAATTCCTGGGACTAACAAAGTCAATCTTGACTGGTCATTGTTTGAGGATTTATTGGGGGCTGGTAAATAGGCCATTTGATTATGCCCAGGAATAATCAAGCCAATTCCAGAAAGGGACAGATTTGCTTTTTAGTACAAGGATATTGCCCCCCTGTTGTATCTCTAATTAGCAGCCCTAATTTGTACTGAGCTAATAAAAAACACCAATCATATGGAGGGTTTTCTTTTGCAACTGAACAGGCACTGCTTCAGCTCTGGTTTTTATTATGTAAAATGGTCAATACTTATAATCATATATGTAGAGCATAGAGCCTAGCTCAACTGTCATCTTGATAAAATTTAATATCAGTTGTGTTAACATTGGGCAGAGAGGAAAGGAGGTTGATTGTTTAACAGAATAACAGAGTTGCAAGGGACGTTGGAGGTCTTCTAGTCCAACTTCCTGCCCAAGGAGGAAACCCTATAACATTTCAGACAAAGGGTTGTCCAATCTCTTCTTCAAAACATCCAGTGTTGAAGCATTCACAGCTTCTGGAGGCAAGTTGTTCCAGTGATTCATTGTTCAATTTTTCAGGAAATTACTCCTTATTTCTAGGTTGGTTCTCTTCTTGATTAGTTTCCATCCATTGCTTCTTGTCCTGCCTTCAAGTGCTTTGGAGAATAAAGTGCCCGCCCTCTTCTTTGTGGCACCCTCTTAGATATTGAAACACTGCTATCATGTCATCTCTAGTCCTTCTTTTCATTAAACTAGGGATACCCAATTCCTGCAACCGTTCTTCATACGTTTTAGCCTCCAGTCTTTGTTGTGCTTGTCTGCACTCTTTCCAAAGTCTCAACATCTTTTTCATTTCATGGTGACCAAAACCAAAAAAATATTCCAAGTTTGGTCTTACCAAGGCATTATAAAGAGATAAAACCCTTCACGTGATCTTGATTCTATTTCTTTATTAATGCAACCTAGGATTGTATTGGCTTTTTTGGCAGCTGCAGCACCCTGCTGGCTCAAATTTTAAGTGATTGTCTACCAGGACACCAAAATCCCTCTTGCAGATACTACTATTGAGCCAGGTACCACCTATTCTTTGTGATGATGTTTCTGACTGGGTCAAAGGATGCCACTCTTTGTAACCCATTTTAGTACTTTTTAGTTACTATTGCTGTGGCCCATGAAAGTCGGACATTGAGAAGATTGTGGAGGAACATGGGACAGTCCTGGAGGCTGGGGAAGGCTCAGATAAGGGTTCTGCATCAGAGGCAGAGGTTGGGCTAAGGCCATCTGGCAGTTCTCAGCAGCCTTTGGAGCTAGACAGCAGTGAGGCAGAGGAACAGCTGGAGCCTGTTCCCAGTGTGCACATGCACAGAGGTGTCAGAAGAACAGAACAGCTCAGAAATCAGGGTCGACTTGGGAGTAAAGCCACAGATGGATGGTGATTGGCCCCTCATATAGGAAATGAAAGAGGAGTGAAAGGGGAGTGGGCTTTTGCAGGAAACAATCTGTTCATTCATTCACTCATTTCAGGAGTGTGAAGATCTGTCTGTGAATCTCAGAGACTCTGTGCCAAGTCTTTCCTTGCACAGCACCTCATTGGGAAAATATTTACATGGTAGCTTTCCAAGCTAGATAAGGTCTGTGGTCATAACTTCACCTTTAAAAGATTTTACCAGGCCTTTGCTGAATGTGAATGGGAGGAATTCACATTTGTTTAATAATGTGTTAATGTCGGGACTAGGAATCTGCTTTGTGCTTTTTGGGGAAGCCTAGGTCAAGAACAAGTATTTGCACAAATGCAGCTTGCACTCCCTTGTACACTTAATTCTTTGTGCTTGCTTGCAGTTACATGTAGGAGTGGACTGTGTAGCACTGTGACAATGTTCTGTGATCTCTGAAGCTTTTGAAGGTAGGGATAAGGAAAAAAAACAGTGTTTGACTCATATCTACTTTCCTATGGACCTCTGGGGTTATAATTACAAAGAGAATTTGATCAGCTGCTCACAACCTGAGCATCCCAAAAGCAGTTTTCCCATGACGGCTGAGGATTGCAGAGTAGAAAGCTTAAGTAAAGCTTGGTTAACACTGGTAGAGTGGATTCATACATCCTGCTAAGCTATGGTTGGTTTCATTACTGTTGAAAGCATAGAAACAAGAAAAGAGATAGTAGAAAAGACATTCAATGACTTTCTTATGTGCAATTAGTAGGGAGATTCTGACAGAGGAGATCATTTTTAGCTCAGGGTTGAAATGAGGGGTCCTTGGTGCTCTCTGAGCATGGTGGTCTTCTTGCAGTCATTTCATTACCTAAATTAGGTAACATCAGTGCTGATGATGTTACTTAGTTGGGTCATGAAACGTCTGCAAGAAAACCACCAAGCTCAGAGAGCACCAAACGTCCCCTCATTAGAAAGGGTTAAACGAATTAAATGAATTTTTAGGTTTGAACTTTGTAAGACTGAAGTTGAAATGGAATTGTTTACAAATGATGAATGTGTTATTGCTAAAATGTTATCAATAGTTACTGAAATGTGAAATAGAAGGTTTTATTATTGTTGCGGAAGAAATCACAACATGGATGGGTTTGCATTGCTTTTTTTTTTCTTTTGCATTACTTGGAAGACTCTTTGAGAGACAGTTTTGGTCTAATAGTTAAATTACCAGGATTTAGGCATAAAAGTTAACTGGTGACTTCTGGCCAATCACCAGGAGACTGTGTGTTCTAGTCCCGCCTTAGTCATGAAAGCCGGTTGGGTGACTTTAGGCCAATCACCAGGAGACTGTGAATTCTAGTCCCTCCCCCCTCCCCCCCTTAGGCATAAAAGGATGACTTTGGGCTACTCTCTCAACCCAACTTACCTCACAAAGTTGTTGTTGTGAGGAAAATAGGAGGAGGAAGAGGTATGTGGATAAGTTCACTGCTGTTATTAGTAAAAATAATAAAGCAGGATACAAATAAATAATTATCTTTGCTTAAAAATGACAGCACAGTTTCCTGCCAGCCTGAGGTGGGAATCACATGAGGCACACAACTCTTAAAACAGGTGTAACCTATTTCCCGAGTTTCTACAATTCAAAGTTCTAGAACTTTGAAGCCTCTAGAACTTTGAAGCCTCATTTTACAGGCCCAAACTGTTGTAAGTTGAGGACTACTTGTAAACTATCCTTTAGAGGTAGTGACCCAGTCTCATTTTAAATATCTCAAAAGATGGAAAATCCACAACTTCTGTAGGGGAATCATAGAACAGGATTATAATTAATCTATATTACATGCATGTTATTTAACAGTTTCCATTAAAACCAGAATTTGGCACTTCTTTGGGCCTGTAAACAAATCATTTTCCTATCATACTTAATCAACCAAACCCACCTTCACACACACCACACACATGTCATTCAGCTCCCTAACCCGAATCCTTGGTCCTTGGCCTGTAGAAAGTATTTCTGCTTTAGAGGACTCAACCCAAAGAGGTGAATATCATTAACTTTTATTTTCTACAAAATATGACAAACGGAACAGACAAAAATATACATATATGTGTGGAATGGCTCGCATCGAAAGAGTGATACTGTTGTGCAGTCTGTATTGCTGGCAATATAGCAATAGCACTTAGACTTATATACCGCTTTACAGTGCTTTACAGCCCCTCTAAGCGGTTTACAGAGTCAGCCTCTTGCCCCCGACAATCTGGGTCCTCATTTTACCCACCTTGGAAGGATGGGAGGCTGAGTCAACCTTGAGCCTGGTGAGATTCAAAATGCCAAATTGCAGCAGCCGGGAGTCAGCAGAAGTAGACTGCAGTACTGCACTCTAACCACTGCGCCACCAAGGCTCTTCATATAATATAGTCAATGTTAGGGCTGAGACTTGGCAAGCCAACAGCATTTCTCGGGCTAAAAGAAAATGTGGCATAAACAGATCTAAAACACTCCAGTCTGCCAAACAGATTGCCAAGTTATCCGCTCATTTAGAAAGGTGGGAGAAACATCCTGGAGCCTGGAGTTTTACAAAAGCTTGGATTTGTTTGTGATACAAAGAGCAAATCATCTCTGTATGTATGTCTTTTGAAAGAAGAAGTCTAAACGTAGCCAAGTCCTGTCTGAGGATCTTCTGCCAAGCAAGATTATTCTTGAAAAAAAGGGGTTAAGTGTCTGGAGAGCTGAGATTTACTACTGAGCCTTGGTGTGAAGTCAGGCAGTTAAATATGAAATATGGAAATTAGAAGTCTGTGAAGCACAGCCTCCCCACTTCACTCCCCACATGAATGTGTTTGGACACCTGGGGCAGGCAATGCCACAAACAACTTCGCTCCTCCCTGGTAGTAAAGCTAAAATAATAGTAAATTATATAAAGCATTTGGCTGATCTTTTACAACTCCCTAGAATAGCTACTGAAGCATCTGCATGGTTTCACCTAATGATAAGGATGGCCTTGGAAAAAAAAAGAGAGGTTTTAACTAAGCTATGCAATCCCGGAGATCTCTATGATGAAGGATGGATATATATATATCGTCCACATTATGAGTGACAGGAAAGGGTCTCACAACCTGTGAAGATCATTGAGTTCTCACCAACATCTGGCCAAGCATTAATAAACGCAATGAGGCAACGCCAATTCCTAATCTAATCAAGAGAGAAGACAGACTTTGGGAAGTCCCGTACGGCTTGATGTTAACAGTGAATCTGGATGACCTTAACAGAGTTTCTATGCTTGAGGTGCACCCGTTGGGACTTCCTCTAACGTGTTCATGCATCACCTCCTAAGTTATTTCCATCACTTTCACTCTTTCTAAAGGTGACAAACTTTCTGGCTAGGGATGTTTGTGTGTGCATCTGTCCAGGAAAAGAAAAGAAAGATTGGTAAATGCACGTTGAAAGGACAGACTTTTGATGTCAAGGCAGGGGTGGACTGCTATGGGTTCGCCTGGTTTTGGGAGGACCCATGGCTAATGTTATGGCCGGTTCAGAGAACCTCCAAATCCTACCCTTGACTGGCCCTGCCCACCACGCCCGGCCCCTGCCACATCATCACATCCCTCCCAGGAGTCTCCACTTGGCCCGTTTTGGATGCAAGGTAAGTGCAGGGCCTTCGTCGAGGCTCAGGGAGGAGGAATATGGGCCTCCTGGAAGTTCTGGAAGGGAGGAAATGGGCAAAGCGCATGTGAAGCAAACCGGTACTAACTGGTACAGGAACCCACCCCTGCTCTAACCACTGTGCCACCTCAGCTCTAAAGAAATGATGGACATGATTTGTGAAGAGCCTGAAAGGTAACCCACCTTTACCATTTTTAAAAAGCTAGGCAGCACATTTTTAAAAAGCTAGGCAGCACATTTTTAAAAAGGCAGGCAGCACTGGTTGACTGCCACAAAGAGGAGGGAGCCCATCTATTCTCCAAAGCACCTGAAGGCAAAACAAGAAGCAATGGATGAAAACTAATCAAGGAGAGAAGCAACCTAGAACTAAGGAGAAATTTCCCAACAGTTAATCAATCAGTGGAACAATTAATCAGTGGAACAACTTGCCTCCAGAAGTTGTGGTGCTCCAACATAGGATATTTTTTAATAAGAGATTGGACAACCATTTGTCTGAAACATTATATAGCTTCCTGCTTGAGCAGAGGGTTGAACTAGAAGACTTGCAAGGTCCCTTCTGACTCTGTTATTCTGTGATGGCATATATCAGAAGACAGGATCCCATAACTCCCAAAGTGATAAAATGAGGCACAGTTGCCTGTTTGCCTCTGTAGCATTAAGATAAGTTGTAACTGGTGACATCCACTGCATTACTATTTTGCAAATAGGCAAGCCACAATGCAGTAGCTATTTTGTGACAGTGCCCATGAAATGTTTTCAAAATCTCCAATGCATAGTGCTTCAGAAGAAATTGTGCTCAGCAGTCCATCTTCCTATGTGCAACCTAAACAAAGTGTCCAGCATGTTACTGTCTTATTTTTTTCATATCAATGAATTGGCTGTACTACCATGTTTTCTCGAAAATAAGACAGGGTCTTATTTTCTTTTGACCCCCAAAATAAGCACTTGGCCTTATTTTCAGGGAATTCTTATTATTTTTCAGGTTCAGGAGGCCCCTTAACCTTGTCCTGTGGTCCATGGATCAGCTGATCCAGAGAGGGCCAGAAGTTTTGGCTCAATTTCTGGCACACTCTTGCCAGCCCTAGCGTCGCTGGGCCTGCCGTTCTTTTTACAGCCGCCACAAGGAGAAGGGGTGTGGTAGCTATACTTTGCGGGAGCGGCCTCTGTGAGGCTATTCCGCATGGATGGCACATGCATGTGTGGTCCATGGAGCATGTTTTCCCCTCCTCCAGGAAATGCCAAAGACTGGCTGCACATGCGTTTAAATATTTTAGGAGAGGGCTTATTTTGGGGGAGGTCTTATTTTCAGGGAAACAGGGTAGTATTCCAAAACATGGAGGGGAAGAAAGTACAGTTCTCCCTTTCTTCTTGGTTTTGAAATCTTGCTTGAGCCATTTAATGATAAACAAGCAATGCTTTTGTATTTTTCAGTGATGCAGGAAATCATGACTATGACTAACAGAATGCCCTGTTAATCATGCACTGTGGGGATTTCCTTCTCAGAGACATTAATATTTGCTGTTTTAGCAAGTGTGTTTCCCTGAGATTTGTTTTTTCTTTGATTTTTATTTGGAGTGAAATCCAGAAATCTGACGAGCAGAAGTACAAACACTGTTTCTCCCCTTGTTTTCATTAGAGGTGTCTGTGATAAGCTCTTAATTTGTCATGCAACACTCTGCAATCCTAGGTCTTGTTCTATCCATGCATATATGTCAACATTGCTCTTGTATCAAAACAAATCCTGACAATTGATTGAAATCCACTTCCTTCCTTTTCCCTTCTGCCCGTATGTTGTGCAAGCATCCTTACAGCTTCTCCAGCAGCTTATCAGACTTTGTGAAACTCATGTGGTTTTCATACTATCTGTCACACCTAGGAATGTGTCAGACTTGGTGCTCAGCTTGGCACCAAGTTAAATAAGCACGAGCAAAACATTTAAAGGATGCATAGATCATTTCAAATTCTTCTTAAATGCATGGAAGGCGCCATCCCCATTTTGACATGTATCCTGGATAATGGGTGGTGGGTGGCATCTGAAAAAAGAAAATATGTCCAAGGCAGAGGTGGTATTCAGCCAGTTCTGACTGGTTCTGGGGAACTGGTAGCGGAAATTTTGAGTAGTTCAGAGAACCGGCAAATACCACCTCTGGCTGGCTCTGCCCCATCTATTGTCTGCCTCCCGAGTCCCAGCTGATTAGAGCCCCAACTCATCGGCTGGGTCTTCTTCTGTTGCCCTGCACAGGACCTGTGAAGCAGGTTAGTGGGGTGGGGAGGGAATGGGGATTTTACAGTATCCTTGCCCTGGAGTGGGGTAGAAGTAGAAATTTTACAATATCCTTGCTCTGCAGTGGGGTGGAAATGGAGATTTTTCAGTATCTTTCCCCTGGAATGGGGAGGGAATTGAGATGTTACAGTATCCTTGCCCTGGAATGTGGTGAAAATGGAGATTTTACAGTATCCTTGCATTCCATGCCCACCAAGCCACGCCACACCCACAGAACCGGTAGTAAAAAAGTTTGAATCCCACCACTGGTCCAAGCTACTTGGCTTATCTAAGTAATGCAGTTATAGTCTGGAACCAAAACTGAAAGACAGTGGTTAAGGCATTATTATTCATTATCAAATAATAATGCATGTTCAAATATTTTATGGTAATTTTCCCCCCACCAGTTTAAGTAAAGGGCTATAAGCAACTCTTTTTGAGGCAGGAATTACAATTCCTTTCTATTTCTTGGTTTGATAACAGCCTGATGCAACATCAAATTGGTTTTTTTTGGTCTGCCTGAAAACTAACTTTTACATTAAGCCTCAAATGCATATTTTGGTCAGATTCTTGAGAATGACTTAAAATGGACCATCTGGCTCTGTTCTTCCAGGCACTTCATCCTGCTTATCATCACCAGTTGGATCTTAATTAGAATTAAGCTTTACCTGGCTGATGGTCATCCAGGTACAAATATTGTCCAGGCATTGAGACAGCATAGACACAACTCCAGTTTCTATAGACCTCTGGGTTTTTTTTTGGGGGGGGGGGGGCAAGATTAAACACTTCCTATAAATCCCTCCTGAAACCTTGCAATGTCTTTCTTGGGCCCATTTTGATATCTAATTTAGATCACTAAAAGGATTGTTAAATGTAAGAATTGCTTTCTCGTTCCTTAAACGTTTTGAGCCAATTTGTGCCAAGAAGTACATGTATCTAAAATAAGGCCTTCTGGATAATTCCATGTTTTTTTGTGGGGGCGGGGGAGGAAAGATACTATCAGCGATCAAATGAATTGAGGGGGGAAAAAAAGGCCAGCAAAATCTTTTTTCAACCATTCCTTCTGTGGAATTCAGCAGAGGATACAGGCGATGGCTTAAAACTTTGACATTCAAATACAGCGTGCGTCACTCCTGACTCCGGCTCCTTCCCCCAGTGGATTGGTCCTCCTACAGAAGGAGCGACATGTAAAAGGCATTTTGGATGCGTGTGATATCCTGCTTTAAAAATAGTGTTATTTTAATAAGTGGTGCGGAAACAGCAGGGGAGAAAATGTGCTGCCTTTTGATTTTGCAGATACTTCTGTACGAATCTCGGTGGGAAACATGGCTTGCGCTCGACTCAAAGAGCATCTGATGCTTCTGAAAGCAGTAGGTAGAGCCGATCACACGTCACAGAGTGCCTGTCCTTAATATTGCCCTCCAGTTTCGTTTGTCCGTTCTAACAAAGGAGCTCCTTGTGCGCCTTCACGTGTCCTATTCAAATAGCTGTGCCGATTCCAGCTGCCCTAGGATTGTAATAAAAAAGAGGAAAGATATCCTGCCATTAGGAAAGCGAGCAAGGGATGAAAGAGAGCAGGATTGTATCTCTTTCTTTATACCGAAGATGAGGTCCATTTGGGCTTTCACCTTTCTCTGAGACGGAACTTGCTTTCCTTTTCCTAACCAACCCAGCATTAGCTACCAACTGCCCTGGGACTGCAGAAAAAGGAAAGTGATTATGTCCCCATTCATCAGCCAGAGGAACAAGGATGCTACCTCGGGCTCTTCCCTCCCTCCCGCGTCTAATGGCTAGAATCAATTATTAGCTCTCTTGAGTATCATTAGAGCAACATGATGGATCACGCAGATGAGCAGCTGGAGCCCACAAACCCTTTTATCCTGACCTCAGTGGACCCATCCCACTCCATCGTTAAAACCCAGTAACACATTATTCCAGTTCAATGAAATTCTAAGGGGAGAAAAACTAAATATGTCTGGGGTGTTATCCTGTGAATGAATAGCAAGCCTGGGGAAACAAGCAAAACCTGAATGAAAATCCCCCTCTAAAACACATTATCTCTCCTTTCTCTAATGAATTACCTTTAGCACATCTCAAGAGCCTGGATCGGTGTAGAAAACCTCGTAGCACGTGCACAGCATATGCACAAATGAGTTCAGAAGGCCACATAGAACCCATAATCCTGCCTTATGCAACCTTTTGTATAACCACTGCACCGCAGTGGCACAGTGGTTAGAATGCAGTACTACAGGCTACGTCTGTTGCCTGCTGGCCGCCTGCAATTTGGAAGTTCAAATATCACCAGGCTCAAGGTTGACTCACCCTTCCATCCTTCAGAGGTGGGTAAAATGAGGGCCCAGATTGTTGGAGGCAAGAGGCTGACTCTGTAAATGACTTAGAGAGGGCTGTAAAAGTACTGTGAAGTGGTATATAAGTCTAAGTGCTATTGCTTTTGTCCCTAGGACAAAGTCGGGAGAAGACCAGCCAATGTTTAAAAGCCTGTTGTTTTGCACCTTGGTTTTCTCTCATGTCTGGCTCGGTTGTATGCGATTGAGGCTCTCATGCAAGATTTCAGTATATGGGAAATGGTTTTCCTTGGAAGTGCAAGGTAGTGCAACTCAGTCTGAGTAAACGATGACATGATTTGATTCCGAAAGACTTTATTCCAAAGACTATCTGCAGCAGTGGTTTGTCTAGACCTAACTCCCAGTTTATGAAACAAGCCTTTAGGAGAAAAGCCCATAAATCAGTGAAGGAGGTCAGGGATATCTGTTTAGCCAACTAGATCAGCCGAAGCACTCAGATTACCTTTGGATCATGGACTAAGCTGGATGTAACATCTCTGACCAGAATAACTATGAGAGGTTTGTCCTTTATATCTAAGATTTTTAGCAAGATCAAAGAAGGGCAGAACAGATTATCAGCCTTCTTCAGACGTGCGCCATATGTTGTTGAGTTTTAAAGGGAGTTTTGTAATAGAATTGAGTATTTACTTATATAGTCTACTGTATATTCTACTTACATAGGCTCTGGCTGTAGTGCACTAATCCAATTACTTAGCATAGTATATGAATCCAGCCATTGAATTTATAAATCGTAATTTATGGCCGGGTGTGGAGTGTGAGCCTAAGAAATTGAGCCGTGTTCATAATTCATGGTTAGATGACAGAGCTGAAAGTGATTGGTTGACTATATCATGTACGCTAATTGGTTTATATTGACTGTTGTCAACTTTGATCCTGTTAAATGCTTTTTGACTTGAGATCCATTTCAAACCAGGGAATATGCAAGATAGAATTGATGGGTTTAGCATCAAAGACATTTGGAGGCACTTAGCTTGGTGAAGCTGCAGTGATGTGGTGGTGATAATGATTTTGATGGAGGTGGAGGCATTCTGGTGTCTGGATGAGAGCATAAATCTAACCCAAGTAAGAATTATTGAAGCAGGCTTTGTAGCAACAAATGGAAAAAGAAGATTTACTTACAAGAAATACAGTATAGGAATAGGCAAAACATAGCCTATGATTAAATATATCCTGCCGAAAAGGGAGCCAAAATGTGCCTAGAAATAAAGGCAGAAAAAAAGTGACTCCCAGATTAGCAATTACTTAGCCAATGAGTAGAAACAAAATTTGTTAACTCTTTATCTACTACTCCTTTGTGGTTAATTGCTCATGAATTGCTGAATAGTCACTGCCAACACTTTCATATTTATGGTCCATACCTTCTGTGAGAACTCAAAATAGCTGTCCTAGGGGAATTTTCTCTTAAAGAGATCTTGTACAGATCAACTATCTAAGGGATGGCTGATCCAAAGTCATTAATGGTTCTGTGGCCAAGGACAGACATGCACTTGGGATTTTCCAAACTCATCTCAACCACTTCACTATACTGGCCCTTATTAAAAATAGATTTATGCCTTAAAGGAACAGCCATGGAGATATCCCAAAAGTGCCTTTCCAAAAGGCAACTGAACTTTCTTGGTTTTTCTCTTGAGAACATTTTGCTTCTCATCCAAGACATTTCTTCAATTCTGAACTAAACTGAATGAGAAGTGCTACATTTTCAAGGGAAAAAAACCCATGAAAGTCCAGTTGCCTTTTGGAAAAGAACCTTTGGGACAACCATGACTTGGATAATTGAGAATCCCCATAGATATTTAACCAAGAAGATAGCTCCGTGGAGAACAGTTTCACACTTCCTGTAGAAATCTAATCCCCAGATATGTCTATCTTAACCCAATTTCTATTTTAATCTTTATTCCCAAACTCAAAAGTTATATGAGGTTCTATTCTGGCCATTACATGTAAATAACTTCTGTTCTTTAGACATCCCACTATTGTTGTGCTACGGTAGTAGAACGGTAGTGATGTGAGGCATATATTACCTCACCAATGGCTGGATGATTCCAGAAGTTCCTAGAAGTTACCACCAGGCAAGAGCCATTCCAGAATTTGATTTTCTTTGCCACAGCAACTTCTCAATCAGAAAAAAAATAGTACCAACTGATCTCCAAGGCATAAGGAAGCAACCGTACAAAAACTTTTCTGTGGCTTCATGATTCCTTTGAGCATTCTATGAATGTGTGGATATGTTTTTTAAAGGAAGCCAACTTTATGGGCAGGAACATCATAATGATGAAAAAAATCAAAGTAATAGCCTTGGGAAACACCCCCACTATAATTGCTTCCACTTTGTTTAACCTGCTCAGAGTCCCATCTGTTGCTTTAGTAAACCTGACAGCTCAGGTATAAGAACTGGAAAAAAAAGAAGAAGACATAGCTGGAGGATTACTTTTAGCACACTTGAATTCACTTCAAATCAAGTCAGGACTTTAGTTTTTAACGCAACAAAATCACCAGACTGTTTGTTCTTTTGGATTCCCTCCCTTTGCTGGAGTAGAGGGAAGTTAAAAGTAGTAGAGTATTACTTTTATGAATTTAGCAACACCAATGTGCAAACAGCATGTCAGCATGCAGTGTCCTTGCCCCAAGGAACATCAAGGATAAATTTTGAACAGAGTGACAAAAGAGTAGCAGTGGATGCAAATCAATCCACTTTAGCTTGAACCAAAAGCCAATTAAACATTTGAGGGCTGTGTTTTGTAGCCCCAAAGGTGCTTTTTTCAAAAGGCATCTGGACTTTCTGCTTTTTCTTTGAAGATATTTCACTTCCCATCCAAAAAGCTTCTTAGATGAGAAGCAAAACATCTTCAAAGAAAAACCAGAAAGTCCAGTTGCCTCTTGAAAAAAGCACCTTTGGGACAACAATGACTGGAGGACTGAGAATCTCCATAAGACATGTATTTCATAGTGTAAATGCACTCCTTAGAAAATAGATTGTGATGAGTGAAAGAAGAGAATATCTTGGAAGCTATTCAGGAGAAACTATGGAAGGAGATGCAAGGCAAAGAAGACTAATCTCTTGAGCAAGAGTCAGGAAAGTAGAGCTGCATAAATTATTATCTGGGAAGGTCTAATATTTGGCTTCATTGTCTTAAGAAGCTTTTCATTATTAGATGAGCTTTCTTCCAGAGGATGCATAGAAGTACAGAGAAAGACATGAATAGGCCTTTGGTTATCAACCTGGCTAGCTGAACTATTGCCAATGAAAGTTTGTTTTTAAATGGAGAGCCTACGCAGATGGGAACTGGTGCATTAGTCCCATTCAGATAATAAGAAGCACCAGGTTTTAAAGCCCATGTGTTTATTGGCAAAACGAGGGAAAGAAAATTAAGTCCACTGAGCAATAGAATATTCCAGGTGCTCTCTCTGGGGATAATAGTTGGCATTATCTACCTTGTTACCAGCTCGCCTGCACATGTATGCTCACAGAATACTCTCTGCATCATAATAGCTTTACAAACACACAGTGGTGATGCCCTGCGGCTGGGTATAAATAAATTGACGGTCTCCTTTCCCTACTAATTCAGGCAGCAAGCTGTTGGACAGCATATTAATTGGAGCTATCGTGAACAGTGCAAAGAGCAAGCCCAGAAGCTGGCTCAGATTTTTTGGAATCTATAAATCTGTGCTGCTTTTAACTCTGCTCCTCCAATGTTTATGCCTCTTTAGCAAACCTGTACTCAGGAAAACATACTTATCCACATTTAGGAGGAGTGGATAAAATATGCAAATCCTTAAGCAACAGCTAGCCAGGTATGTCTGGATTTGGAAGCTAAATGGAGGTAGTTTGTTTAGACCAGAGGTGTCAAACTTGCTGTGTCATGTTGTCATCATGTGACATACTGCAATTCCCCCACCCCTTTGCTAAACCAGGAGGTGGGCATGACCAGCGTGTGATAATCTGGCCTGGGGGCCACGAGTTTGACATCCTTGGTTTAGTCTTTGGATGTGGAATGAGTCTCAGTTTTGTAATGTAGACTGGAAAAGGGGAATTGCACAGCATTTTAGTGACATTGTTAAGGAATCCCTAGGTCTAGTGCATGTAGCTCTTTCATCCCTCTATTGTGGCTCCCTGTCACTCAAAATATGTGTCACAACTGCCAATGTGTGACACCTGCCAGCATACAATTTATTTTAGGCCAACCATGGATAAATCCAAGAAAAGAAAAGTTTCAGAAGAATGTTTAATTCAACTACATATTCTAGTTTTGTGGTCGCTCGGGAAATAGTCAGTATAGGAAGGGTTTTGTGGCTCCCGGTGTTTTCTTTTTTGTGGGAAATGGGTCCAAATGGCTCTCTGTGTATTCATGGTTGCTGACCCCTGGTCTAGTGGTTAAGGCACTACAGTAGAACACAGGAGATCATGAATTCAAGCCCCACCTTAGCCATGAGATGCAGCGGGGGCCTTTGGCCCAGTCACTCTCAGCCCACTGTGTTGTTCTTGTTGTGGTGGTGGTGAAAATAGGAAGAGGAAGTTAACTCTGCTCCACTGTGTGGCATTGGCCAAAACAGAATCATTGCCAACTCTCTTGCTCAAAAAAAAAGAGAGAGGTCTATTTCTACCCTTTGATTCACAGTGGGATAACTCAACATGAATGGCTATTCCCATCTGGCAAAATGAACTCTCCTTCTCTCCATATATGCAGAAGCCGCTTTTAGTGTCTGGATGAAACTGGGGCAGTTGCAGTGGTGGGTTCCAGATCCCGTTCCAACCGGTACAGTTGGAATGGGCCCGGCATCGCCCACATGGACGCAAGCAACGTGTGCATGCGTCATATCTGCCAGCAATTCTTCTGCAAGTCTCCGTGATGCTCCAGCTGCTTGGCGGAGCATTTTGCAGGTGCTGTACGTGCCATGCGTGTGCAAAAGTCTTTAAAGGACAGGTAAAGAACTTGGGTGGGCGGATGGGCCTTCAGGGCTCCATACCGGAACGGTATCCGGTGCTCCGGACAGGCTCTGGCATGCCCGTATCGGGACATACTGCCTGCAATCCACCACTGGGTAGTTGGTTCTCACCCGTCACGTCAGAAGAGTGTTACTTTGATGAGGTGATTTCCTTCAAAGAGACACTTTGATTGAAGCCTTGTTACATCGAAGGGCACCTAAAGTTTTAGTTTACTTGTGAATCATTTTAATAAGGGTTGAAAAGCCGTGCATTGTGCCAATGTTTTCAGGGACAGGCTGGGTTGAGAGGAGGACTCTGATGCAGAAGGAAGGGAACCGACACAGATCTATCTATACAAGCAAAAGGCAAGCATTTAGTGATCATTAAGTTTCTGCGGTGTTTGGAGCAAAGAACTCACTATGGAGGGAATTCATTTCAATGTCTCTTCAAGTCTGCCTGGGGCAATATTTCTCTTAGTTCATTGCAGCAAGAAAGTAAAGAGGGGTGGGGGTCTGCTAAGGAGACCAAGATAGCTGAGGTTTGGGAATCTGAAGGATCACTGGCTTGCATTTGTAAGACATCCCTTTTTGTATCCCAAAATCACTGACTGCATTTTTTTCTGCTCCCAGCCTGCCAAAGGCTCTTTGTTTTCATCCACTTTCATATCCATTTGGAAAAATTTTGTGAAAAAAGCCTTTTTTGCTTTCTCAGGAGCAATGGAGGTAAAACAAATGAACCAAGCTACTGCTGATTATAGAATAGAATTCTTTATTGGTCAAGTGTGATTGGACACACAAGGAATTTGTCTTTGGTGCATATGCTCCAAATTATGGAATTTCCCTCTAGGTTCTAACGGTACTTTCTCTCCCTTCGTCTCCTTTCTCTTTTTTGCTTCTAGGGTCTTCAGGTGGGAACCTCGGAACTGGAGGAAATGGGTGCCAAATTCTGCCTTGGACTTCTGGTCCTTCAACTTAAATCCCTGCCATGCAGCAAGAAGGTGATGACCCAGGCAGAGGTTCTAATGGACCTGGAAGAGGAAATTGCTGATCATCAGTCACAAAGGTCAGTCCAGTGACAATTTATCTGGAACGAAATTAGCTGTTGGCTTTCGAGGTAGCAGAAAATGGGACCTTTGTGTATTACTCTTGCAGGCTTTGTGTCTCTGTGGTGTGTGTGTGTGTGTGTGTGTGTCTGTGTCTGTGTGTCTGTGCGTGTGTGTTGACATTTTCTGGGCTTTATGTAATCTGACATAGACATTAATGTCAGCTAAAAGGAGCTTTCTAGTTCCTTAGACTATAAGACACTGCCTAGGTTTACATTTCAGCTACTAGGGATATATAGTGCAAGCAGAAAGATAAGGATGAAAATGCAAAAGTAGCATTGAGATGTCCAATTTTTTGGGGTGGGGGCAAGTTCTTTATTGTATTTTGGGGTCCCTGGTAATAATACAATTGGATGAACATGTATGTCAGTTTGCGTATTTTTGGCCAGACATAGAAGTGTGAGAGGACACATCCACTGCTTTGTATCCACCATCGTTCTCGTTTTGTGATTTGACTTTCTTGATTGGGTTGTGAAGGAGTCTTTTGATCAGGTTGTCTCATTTCTGTATTGCTTTGATGTTTACTAGGATGTCAGTTTCTATGCCCTCCAATAGTACTTTGGCTTTTTGTATGTTTTGGGTTCTGTCCAGGATAACTGTGTTTCATCCTTTGCCTGCTGGGAGGATGGTGAGGGTTTGGTCTACTTTAGATTTGGGGGGAATGTTCTGCTTCTGATTTGATGTTCTGCTGATCTTCTGGATTGTCTACATTGTGATTCCATGGGTAGATCTGTGGCAAATCCTGTAGTTTTAAATTCTGTTTCTACTGCTGCAAAAAAATTCTGACTAGTATCATCTGCGCTATAGTTGACCTCTTTCTGGAGCTTACTGCATTTTAACAATGGAGAGCGGACAGCTGGACATGTTGGCTGTCCATTTGTGTTCAGGAACTTATTTGCTTCTTGAGTTTAGCTTGAGCAGTTTGATTTGGAGTTTTGTTTTCCCCTTTTCAGTTTGTTTTAGAAACGTAGTTTTGATGGTGGTTATCTCTGTGTTATGGGGTCATGGTTTATCTATGGTATGTGTGCTGGTATTTAGCCTGAGATGAGCATCCACGATCATTAGCCATATCATTTTCGGCTGCTTTGTTGAGCTATTTTCCATCCAGCTGTGCAAGTTATTGGAGGTTTGTATCTGATTATGAAAATTGCTTTGCTGTTACATTCCAAGCCAGCTCTGAATGGGGTAGCAGAAAAACAACAACCGTAACCACCACCACAAGCAACAGCAAAAATACATTTAAATAAAAAATGAACAAAAATAATCAGAGAAATGTATTAATATAATTACGAACATGTTTATCTAATGATGAATAGGAAAGATATAGGAAAAGGGAACAATATTTTGTACATATAATATAATTATATTATACTATACTATATTATACTATACTATACCATATTGCATTATATACTGTTTGTATGTATATGTATGTATGTATATGTATGTACAGGTATGTCTAGTATATCACTGAAGTGAGTACACCCCCTCACATTTTGTAAATATTTCAGTGTATCTTTTCATGTGACAACACTGAAGAAATGACACTTGGCTATAATGTAAAGTTAATGACTGTGTGTTGCATTATTTTGAGGGGACATCATATTTACACTGTTATACAAGCTGTATACTCACTACTTTACATTGTAAAGAGCATCAAGACCCATGGTGACACAATGGTTAGAATGTAGTATTACTCTGCCCACTGACAGCAGTTCGATCATGACCATCTCAAGCCTTCCATCCTTCCAAAGTCGGTAAAATGAGGATCCAGATTTTTTGGGGAAATGTGCTGACTTTGTACACCACTTAGAGAGGGCTGTAAAGCACTGTGAAATGGTGTATAAGTCTAAATGCTATTGCTATCCATTGGCAAGGCATTCCAGTTCACACAGTGATTTCTTTTGTTGCTGCTGTTATTGAAATAGTTCTTCTCCCAGGTTTTTCCTCCAACACAAGACTGCATTGGCTCTTCCTTCTTCATATCAAAACTGTTCCATAATTTACGATGGGCTCTTAGTCTTGCTCTTCAGGGATGCTTTAGCAGTCATTAGCACCACCTGTTCTTGATGCTGGAGACTGTATTTACTGTCTTGCTTATTGTGTTTAATGTTTCTAGCAGGTGGAAGGAACGAAGGAAGGAAGGAAGAAAGGAAGGAAGGAAGGAAGGAAGGAAAATAGAGACATTTCTTTATCTTCCTTATGCTGATTTCTACAAATGAATGTAGAAATGATGCATTTATGTGAGTTTCAAATCCAAAGCTAGTCTGACAAGTGATTGGTGTCTTCTTAAAGGGAATCATTAGGTTCTGGATAGATGGGTGCATAGCAGGCATAAATCAGGATTCCAGCTTTAGAATTTAGAGTTGCTAAAGGCATTGAACAAAATAACTTCGAGCAAGGAAAGCAATCTTCAGACCCACTGGAAAGCCAACAAATGAAAACATGTGTCAGAAGAGGGTCAGTGTTTCAGAACCCATGTTTCCTGAAGAAATTTAGAATTGTCTGTCTGCACTTTAGAATTAAGTGTCTTTGTACAGCCATCTTGGGATGGACCTTGTCCAAATATTTCTTCCATATAATTAGCCATTGGTACTCTTTGAAAGCCTCATGTTCTTTTGATTTCCCCTACCTAATATCAATGAGGTGAAATGTTCTCATTTCATTTCTTACTAATCAAATCAGCTCGATTTGACGTTGAACCTCCTGGAATGAATATGTTACTGATGCGAATGTTCAAAGCACATCCCACATCACGGCTGATGACCTCTTTCTATCGGTCCATGATAGAAAGTGTCCTCACTGCATTACAGGGCGGTACACTTGTTTAACTGCTGTGGACAGAGAGTGATCAATTCGGCTCAAGAAACCATTGGTTGCCCTCTAACACCACTGGATGACATCGCCAGGTCTCGCTGCTTTAGCAGAGTAAGGAAGATACTCAGAGATGATTCACACCTTGGTCAGTGTCTCTTCGCACTTCTAGCATCAGGAAGAAGACATTGAAGCACAGCCAGCCGAACAAAAAGGTTTAAAAATAGTTTCTATCCTTGGGCTGTCAGATTCTTAAACACAACCACAATCACTCCACGCACACACGGAAACATATGACTAGTTTTTCTTTTTATTTATTTATTTCTTTTTCCTAATTACTTGCATAGGGTTTATATTTTTTTGTCATGAATTGCATCAGTGAGGCTAAAGCCAATTCCGTTGTATACATGATGCGCAATGACAATAAAGGCTATACTATCAAATTCAAATCTTTTCCATGTTTAATCTAGCTTGCCAAAATCTTCAAATCAGAGGATTCATCTGAAGTAAGAGTAGATTACTTTGCCTCCCCGTGATCTGAGCAATCTTTTTTAACACAAAGGTCTGTTTTGAATACCTCCTTGTGACAGTTTGCGTATCACCCCAACCAGACATCTTCACTTCTCATTCATGCACAAACTCACTGCCCACAACCTTTCCCTTCTCCTCCAGCACACAATAAATTAAATTATGTCTAGTGGGAAAAATAAATAGAAGCCATCTTGCTTTCTTGTCCTTCTTTGTACTCTAATTCTATTTTTGGATTTTTGTGGCCTCTCTTCTTTCAGCCACCTTAGAGCCGAGGTGACGCAGTGGTTAGGGTGCAGTACTGCAGGCCACTTCAGCTGACTGTTATCTGCAGTTCAGCGGTTCAATTCTCACCAGCTCAGGGTTGACTCAGCCTTCCATCCTTCCGAGGTGGGTAAAATGAGGACCCGGATTGTTGGGGGCAATATGCTGACTCTGTAAACCGCTTAGAGAGGGCTGAAAGCCCTATGAAGCGGTATATAAGTCTAACTGCTATTGCTATTGCTATTGCTATTGCTATTGCTATTGCTATTGCTATCCAATTGCCTGACCTGTTGCACAGGTCAGAGTCTTTACCCTTCTGCAGGCTGTATTTGTTTATTTGTGAGTGTCTGCAGAGGCAAACTTAGTTGCAGTTCTGATTTCCTACCCATGTCTTAGGACTGAAACAGCTACAAATCTTTTTCCTTTGTGACTCTCAAAAGATGTTGTTGCATGTTTCAGCAACATTGATATAGTGATACAATCAAGGATCACTTTCCTGAACCAAGCCTTTCAAGATATATGATACCCCAACCTTAAAGAAGAGCATCCTGCCAAATCAATTGTTCACCCCCTTACTTGCCTCCCAGAGTTGAAGGTTTGAAGGTTGAAGGTTTATTGCATTTATATGCTGCCCTATTCCCAGAGGGACTCAGGGTGGCTAACAAACCCAGAAGAGGGGGTAGAACAAACAAGGTAACACAACAAACAAGATACAGTGAGAATTTAAAAACAATTATTTTGTTATGGGTACTCCATTGCTGAAAAGTTTTCAAGTAAATATTGGGCATTCATTTGTCCACAATGGTATAGGGACTCCAGCCTTGAGCAGGGGGTTGCACTAGAAGACCTCCAAGGTCCCTTCCGCCCCATGAATCTATGAAATTACTGTTGACCCTTGGGTCTGATCCCATGCCTCCAACAGTTGCTCTGGTCCATTATTGAAGCAGAATGCTCCTCTCTTAATGCAAGGTTTACTAATTTAATGGTAAAGGTTCCCCTTGCACATATGTGCTAGTTGTTCCTGACTCTAGGGGGCAGTGCTCATCTCCATTCCAAAACTGAAGAGCCAGCACTGTCCAAAGACGTCTCCGTGGTCATGTGGCTGGCATGACTAAATGCCGAAGGCACACGGAGCGCTGTTCCCTTCCCACCAAAGGTGGTTCCTATTTTTCTACTTGCATTTTTTACATGCTTATGAACCGTTAGGTTGGCAGAAGCTGGGACAAGTAACAGGAGCTCACTCCATTACGCAGCACTAGGGATTCGAACTGCTGAATTGCCGACCTTCTGATCGACAACCTCAGAGTCTTAACCACTGAGCCACCATGTTCCCCTATCTTACTATCTTAGCGACAGGCAAAGGTGTCTTTTTATTGATGTCCAGGACCCTAGCCTTTGGCAGTTTCAGCACTCAGAAAGTTTTCTTTCGCCATTTTGCTTGGACCATCACCTCTTCTCCTGAGGCCTATGAGGTCATCTGATGTTGCGGTCATGAACTCTCCTCACAACCCCCAGTCCCCTTAAACTCTTAGGAGTTGTCTCAACTGGGAAGATGAAGTGTCAGCAATCACATTGGGCATCCAATTTTTTTTTACAATAACTTCCATGCCTCATTTGCAGAGAAGCACTACTAGGTCCTACTCAAAGGTCTAGCAGCATTCTTTTGTATTTGTCATCACCAGCAAGGAGATGGTAATTGGGACCGTTTCCTCTTCTCAGCAGAAAACCAGAGTGAAACAAAACCTCTTTTTAAGCATGACTCTAGTTTCTGTCCACTCCCCACTTTCTCAGCTTGACTGTCTAATATACCCCTCCTCTTTTTTTGCTCCCCTGTTGTTATTTCAGTGAATGTAGACTTGAAAATCTTTTCTATGCACTGCAGGGAATAATATGCTATTTGTTTCTAGGATGATGCTTATGTATTGGGCTCAAGTTGGCTCAAATGGATTTTGAGGTGGATTAGTGACATGGGAGAGAATATATTATTCTAAGTGGAGGCCCCCTGGATACAAAACCCCTTCTTATCAACTTAGTGTCCCCCCCTTTTTTTTCTTATAGGTCAGCAATGGTTGAACCTGTAGATAAAGAGAAGGCCTTGGAGGCTTAGGCATGTTCCTATCTACAATTTAGCTTCCTCCACATTGTTTCTTCCATGGGTTATTATTATTTATTATTTAGCATATGGTGGTGATGCATGAGGCAGGAGACTACAGTTTTAATACAAAGTAGTTGTTTGGTTGCTAATGATTACTGGTCTGTTCAGTGCACGCCCATGCACTATCCAGAGTGCACCACAGGGGGCAATCTACTTTCATACTCAGAAGATTGGATGACATTCTGCTGTGGGGCTTTCCCCACCACCAATGTCACCTTACATTCAGGCATTGCTTTCAGGCAGGTCCGGAACCGGTTGAATTTGTACTGCTGCTTGAAGCATTGTTTTGTTCCCACCCAAGTGGTACTTATTTATCTACTTGCATTTGCAGTATTTCAAACTGATAGATGGGCAGAAACTGAGACAAGTGATGGGAGTTTCGCTCCATCATGCGGTGCTAGGACTCAAACTGCTGGAGCACAGTTGTTCTCTGGCACCTTTAAACCACTGAACCATTGTGTCTCTTTCTTTCACAGGCATTAACTAGGGACAGCATTCTTCAGCAACATACAAAGAGCCACAACAACACCATAGTTAAAATACATGAATTTAGAAGTAGAATTCCTTTCCCAGGCTTTGTCCCATTCTATTTGATGAGTATCTTTGAGCCATGATAGATTCAACTCTCATCCCATTTGTTCTTTCCTGCTTTTGATCTTTCCCTTTTTCTCTCTTCTCCTTTTTTTGAAAATAAAAAAAAACTCTCTTCCATTGCTTTCCACTTTTTTTCATCTATTGAAAACGAGGGACAGAAAATCACTTGATTGGAGTGTTCAAGGGGGTTCAAACAGTTAATTGATTTGGCTTGTTTATTTTAATCAATTAGTCAGCACAGAAAACCCAAGTATATAAAGAATAAAATATAAATGTATGGCAATCAGTCTGGATTCCTGAAAGATCAATTATCTCCACTTGTTTCTGCCTGCCAAGCATGTTCCAGCATTGTGGGTGTATTCCAGGCCCTCTCCTTTTAAAATTGTCATCTTGTGTGACCAAGAAGATATTCCTTCTCTGTTGCATTCCCCCTACCCTCTGAAATAGCATCCTTTGAAAGATAAGGATACTGCCCCATCTTCTATTTCAGTGACGTGCGGTGAGGTTTATGGCTGGTGAGGCACTGACACAGTGGTGGGTTTCAAATTTTTTTAGACTTGTGGACTTCAACTTCCAGAATTCCACAGCCAGGCATGCTCAGTTCCGATTTAAAGTGACAGCATTTGTTTTTCTCCTTTGTGAAAAAGTTTTCTTCATTCTTTTTCTTCTCCCTCCCCCTCCTTCCTCCCTCTCTTCCTCCATCCCCCCTCTTTCAAACAGACACACAGACACTGTGTCTCCTAACCCTTTCCCTCTCTCACTCACTCTCTCTCAAACAAACACAAACATAGAAGTTGGTTTGGAGCCGATCCGAGCCTTTGATTGCAGGCGGAGCCACGTTGCCTTTTCAAACTTGTAATCAGTGAAGCTGGGCTTATATAGTTTTATCCAGCTCTCTCTCTCTCTCTGTGTGTGTGTGTTTGAAAAGGCAACGTGGCTCTGCCTGCAATCAAACTACACTTGGGGAGGGATCTACACTTGAGGATGAAGTTTGAATTCCTCCCTCTCCCTCTGACCCACACGTACCTTTTCCAGCTGTTTCGGAGAGGATTTCAACTCTGCTCTTGCCTGTCATCATGAAAAGAAAAAAAATGTAAAAGGAAAAAGGCTGAGGTCAGGCTGAGCTAGTTGCTGCCAGAGTCACCGTGGATGACTGTGCTTAATTGTTTAAAAAAGCCTCTTAAAAAGTGCGATCTATAGGAGGAGGCAGGAGAACGACATGCCTCACCTATGTCAGGAATTTTTAGGCTTTTAACCCTTGCTTAACTCTGCTCGCGTGATCATAAAACACCTAAAGTCAGAATAGATGAGGCACGTCGTTCTCCTGCCTCCTCCTGTAGAGGGCGCTTTTTTAGAAGCTTTTTTAAACAGTTAAGCACTAAGCAGAGTCATCCATGGTGACTCTGGCAGCAACTAGCTCAGCCTGACCTCAGTTCTTGCCTTTTTCCTTTTACATTTTTTTTTCTTTTCATGCTGACAGTGGTGAGGCTCTGCCTTCCCTGCCTACCCTGACTGCATGTCCCTGTTCTGTTTTTCTGAAAGCTTTGGAAACTTGGCTTTGGTCCAAGGCTTGTGGTTTATGCTTATTACTTTCTGGTAGCCCTCGACCTACAACCACAATTGAGCCCAAAATTTCTGTTGCCAAGCAAGGCAGTTGTTAAGTGACTTCTGCTCCATTTTATAACCTTCCTTGCCATGATTGTTGAGGGAATCACTGCAGTTGTTAATGACATGGAAGTGAATCTGGCTTCCCCCATTAACTAGAAAAAGATGATCACGTCACCAGGGGTGGGCTTCAAAAATTTCAGCAATGGGTTCTTTCTCCACTTGCTTGGGTGGGCATGGCCAAGATGGGTGTGGCCTAGTCAGCCTCCTGCACCATGGCAGAGGGGCCATTTTTGCCTTCCCCAGGCTCTGGAGCCTTTCTTCGAGCCTCTGGGAAGGTGAAAACTGCCTCCCCCAGGCTCTGGAGGTCTTCTGGGAGGCTTCTTTTTCCCCCTCCCTGAGCCTCCACACAGGTCCTGCACTTACCTCGCATTCAAAATGGGCCATGTGGAGACTCCTGGGAGGGGCAGGGTGGGCAGGGCCAGCCAGGGGTGGAATTTGTAGGTTCTCTGAACAGGCCATAACATTAGCTATGGGTTCTCCCAACCCAGGTAAATCCACAGCAGCCCACCCCAGGTCTTTGCAACCATTATAAATACAACCTATTCTGCATTTAGATCACCTGACCATGGGGATGCTGCGATGGTTGTGTGAAAACCCAGACAGGCCTTCGAGAGAAGTTGACTATCTATTTCTTTCTAAGATGGAACAGTGTGATCTACCCAAACTGCATTTGGGAAGATATGATCAAGCCATCTAAATCAGTGATTGGTCTAGCATTGGTCTTAGAATATTTCTCAGCAAAGGCAATGCAGGTGAAAAAAATCTGGGTACCCAAGTGCCCATACGTGCAAAAGGTTGCATCATAAACAGAAGACCATGTTATGGGAAGTAGGGGGCGACCTTTCTTACAAAACTCACATATTGCAGAAAATTGCGCATAAGGCAAACACCTATTTCCATCTGGGGGTGGAGGCTTTAAATGTGCAGACCGAGGTTGAATTTTTGGAATGAATTAATGACTGTACACAAAGAATGCTGACATAGTCAGGATGAGGGGTGATCTTTGCATCTCTATCACAAGCTCTCTTTGCAAGTGTATATAATCTAATCTTCCCTTGAATCTCCTCTCGTGCTTAATTTGTGGCCCTAGATGACAAGATGATGCCCTGTGTTGCTGGGACCATTGAAATGCAAAGAAAAAAGAGAATTTCTCAAAGGTGAATTTGCCTTCCCCCGCTTCTTCTTTCCCTCCATCTCTTGGCAAACAGTCAGCCTCAATCTACCAGATCCATTCAACTCATTCTTCACAGCCTCTCTGGCGCTAATGAATATGCCCATTATTCAAATGGACACCACATTGGACCTAATAAGTGGCCCGTTCTAATTTATCTCCTTTTCATTAATGTTTTCCTGAGCTGTCTGTACTTTCCACTGTTTGCTTCTCTCTCTTATTACCCAACTATTTTTTTTCCTGAAATATAGGTGGCCTCCTGAGTTGGTTATCCAACATCAAAGCGAGGCTCAAGGGCCAGGCAAGGTTCTCTCCTGACTACGTCACCAAAATAATTAATTTATCAAATAACACTGAATGCATCTGAGGACAAGGCAGGTGAATAGGGGAGGTGGGTCAATTTGAAATGGAAGGCATCAAAGCTGGCAATAGGTACCCCCTACCATTGTGTTGCTTGTTAATGCGGCCTGCAAGGTTGTTCAAATTATACACCGGCTGCAAATGAACGAGCTTTGCAACTCTTAGCAGGGCTGTGATAGCTGATTGACTTTCCCCCCCTCCCCTCCTTTGGGTTATGAAATAGCAAAGGATTACCAGATGATTATTACATGTTAGGTGGAGACTTACATGCCGGTTCATTTTCCTTTCCAACTATAAATGCCCTGTATTTTATTAACATAATAATTTGGAGCTTTCCAAACTAACATGTTTTCAGAGGCTTGGTAAAGTGTTTCTTCCCCCCAGCCCTTCCCTTACAAGCTATTGATCATGAGGTAAAAATGTAAACTTAGCCAGAAGCAAGAATATAGAGTGGATCGTTTGCCTCTAAACGAGGGGGGAGGGATACTTACATCTAATAAATAAATAGATAAATCCTTAAAACAATTGAAAAAGCATGACATATAATAAAGACAGAGGTGGTATTCAGCCAGTTGGGGCCGGTTCAGGCAAACCGGTAGCTCCGATGATCAGATGACCCCGCCCATCCACCCGATCCTGTGCTTTATTTCTTGCTTTCTAGCTCATCTCAACCATGCAGCACTTCTGATTCCCCCCCCCCCCTGCTGTTCTACTTGCCATTGCTGACTTGGAAGGTAAGTAGCTGAGTTTCTAAATGCTCCATTTTCAGTGGTGTGTGCAAGTGCTTTAGGCGTGTGCATGCGCAAAGCACATGCTCACAGAACCGATTATTAAACCAGCAGCATCCCACCATTAAAGACATATGCATGTAAATAACTTCTAGACAGCAAATAAACAAATACAAGATTGTCAAGTGCAAGAAGTCAGGAGCCAGGATAGAGTTAAAAAAATACAACACATTTATCTCATGCTACATAAGGAAGACTGGACGCTGAAGAATTGAAGCTTTTGATTTGTGATGTTGGAGAAGATCTCTTGGACTGCACCAAGTTCAAATCAGTCAACCTGAAAGGAAATCAACCCCGACTGTTCTCTGGAAGGACAGATACTGAAGCTGAAGCTGAAATCCTTTGGCCACCTAATGAGAAGAGAGGACTCATTGGAGAAGACTCTGTTGTTGGGAAAGATGGAAGGCAAAAGGAGGAGACGGCAGAGAATGAGATGGTTAGATAGTGTCATTGACGCAATTAATAGCAATAACTCTTTGATTTATATACCTCTCCACAGTGCTTCACTACACTCTCTGAGTGGTTTACTGAGTCAGCATATTGCCTCCAACAGTCTGGATCCTCATTTTATCAACCTCAGAAAGAGGGAAGGCTGAGTCAACCTTGAGCTATCAGGATCGAACTCTAGCTGTGGGCAGAGTTTGCCTACAATACTTCATTCTAGCCACTGTGCCACCACAGTTCCTGAACATGAATTTGGAGAATCTCCAGGAGACAGTGTAAGACAGGGAGGTCTGGTGTCACAAAGACATAACATAGCAATTGAACAACAATACACAAGAATCTCATCTAAGATCACAGCAAATTGTTGCCACATAAGAGTCAAGAGACTTCAAGGGAGGCAGGTAACAAGGTTCCGACTAATGAACCCAACCAATTCAGCACTGCAAGACTTTGAGCTTTCTCAAAGAAGTTTTCTCCTTTGAGCTTTCTCGAAGAACTGTTTTATTGAATGCAGAATTTGAGTTTCTTATGGGGGTCTAAAAGGTAAAGGTTCCCCTCGCACATATGTGCTAGTTGTTCCCAACTCTGGGAGGTGGTGCTCATCTCTATTTGAAAGCCAAAGAGCCAGTGCTGTCCGAAGACATCTCTGTGATCATGTGGCTGGCATGACTAAACGCCGAAGGCGCACGGAACGCTGTTACTTCCCCACCAAAGGTGGTTCCTATTTTTCTACTTGCATTTTTACATGCTTTTGAACTGCTAGGTTGGCAGAAGCTGGGACAAGTAACGGGAGCTCACTCTGTTATGTGGTGCTAGGGATTCGAACTGCCGAACTGCTGACCTTTCTGATCGACAAGCTCAGCATTTTAGCCATTGAGTCTCTATGGGGTATAGAAGACTCCACACTGATGATGTGTTTTTTACCCCATCCTCGGGCTCAGCCTATTCATCACCTGCAAAGACTGACACAAACATTTGTGTTGCAACATCAATAGATAGTTAAGCGTATAACGGCTGAGAGAATGAAAAGTACTTTCTCTTCTAAACAAACAAAGTGTTGTCAAAGAAATGGTTTCCAGAAATTTTGCTCATTGCTTTTGGTATTTCATTGCTTTTGCTGCTCGAGGTGGGGAAAACATACCTTTGGAATTAACTGCATCAGCAAATTCTTTGCTCTTTATTTTGATAATTTTTATTGTTTCCTTTCAGGGCACAATAATGCTTTAGAATTCCAGAAGTGTCTTGTTTTTAGAACAAAGTGTTCAAATGACTTCTCCCTCATTTACTTCTCTAAATGGGTCCGGAGTGGAGATTAATAGGCTAGGAAATACGTTTTCTGCTTCATAGCGAATAAAAATAATTCACTGGAACTAAATTAATCATGAAATGGACTCAAAGTAAAGAAAAGAAGGCCAGTACTGGCCTAATTTATGAGTTACAAACCCACCCGTCCCCAATTCAAATGGCGATTTTCCGCAAAGACATGCTTCTCGGTTGCCGCCAACTTCTAATTTCAAAAATTCGAGTTGTCTGGAATTGGAACTGGATCTAATCAACAGAAAACTGAATCAACATGCAATATAAGAAATTGGAAGGGGATTTTATGTCCTGGAATACTCAGTTGGCAGAAATTCCAACAGTCCTAATGTGACAGGAGATGCAGGGCAGAAATGACCAAGCATATATAGTAGCTAGAGGACAGAAAATAAATTGTTAGAATCACACAGGTTTCCTAATTATTCACATGCACTGTATTTGTCACAGTGTGCACAGTGTAACTACTATTTTGAGACAACCCGATCAATCAATCTTCAACTATAACATGGAAGCACATAGGGGGGAAGGGAGAGAGACACCCTCACATGGCCTCCCTTATATAGACAGCTTCTTAAAGTGGCAGTAACCCTGCTGACTCATTCTCATTTCATCATCTTGGTTTACAGTCTTACAGCAGTTGGACAGTTATTAAATCATCATTACCTTAACACTTCTCCCATATATTGGGAAGGTATAAGATTTTGGAGTTAGAACCTCCCAAAAATGCTTAAAGCTGTAGAATGTGGGGTGATAATGCAAAGTAAGCAGGATTGGGATCTATTCCTTCCTCCCTCCCTCCCTCCCTTCCCTCCCTCCCTCCCTCCCTCCTTCCACTTTCAGGTGATCTGGAACTAAAACTTTACAACACTGAGAATGTTTTTCTCCTTGTTAAACCAAGAGATTAATACCTACGCTGGGCTGTCAGGATGGCCAGGTGTTAAAAAATAGGATGCTATACTGCCTTGGTCTTGCCAATTAGAGTTCATGAATCAAAAGAGATGCTCCCAGTAGAGAATCAGGTTGGTTTAGTGGTTAAGGCAACAGGCTAGAAACCAGGAGATTGTGAGTTATAGTCCTGCCTTAGATATGAAAGCCAGTTAGGTAACTTTGAGCTAGTCAGTCACTCTTAGTCCAATGCACCCCACTGGGGGGTTGTTGTTGTTTTTATGGGGAATCTAGGAGGAGGAAGGAGTATTAGGTATACAAGTAGTAGTCCTCAACTTACAATTGGGCCCCAAAATTATGTTGCTAAGTGAAACATTTGTTAAGTGAGTTTTGCCCCATTTTATGACTTTTCTTACCACAGTTGTTAAGTGAATCATGTTAAGTTAGTAACGTTACTAACATGGTTTCCTCATTGACTTTGCTTGCAAGAAGGTGACAAAAGCTGATCACAGAATCCTGGGACAGTGCAACCATCATAAATATGAACCAGTTGCCAAGCATCTGAATTTTGATCACATGGCCACAGGGATGCTACAAGGGTTGTAAGTGTGAAAAATGGTCATAAGTCACTTTTTAAAGTGCTGTTGTAACTTTGAATGGTCACTCAATGAACTGTTGTAAGTTGAGAACTGCCTTTGTTTGCCACCTTCAGTTATTTATAAAGTGAATAAAGGTGGGATATAAATAAATAAAAAATACTAAAGATGAAATCTTAGAAAGGAGTGATCTTTTTAAAAAAAAATATATATGCAACTTTGTTGTGTTAGCCATGATGGTGCAGTGGTTAGAGTGCAGTATTTCAGGCTACTTCTGCTGACTGCCAGCTGCCTGCAATTTGGCAGTTCAAATCTCACCAGGCTCAAAGTTGACTCAGCCTTCCATCCTTCTGAGCTGGTAAAAAAAAGGACCCAGATTGTTGGGGACAATAGGCTGACTCTGTAAAATTGCTTGGAAAGGGTTGTAAAAGCACTGTGAAGCAATATGTGAGTCTAAGTGCTATTGTTATTGAATTGACAATTAGTCCAGATGAACTGCATGTTGAGCCCATCCTGAAATAAAGCATGGATTGGTATCTTAATTGTTCTTCTCGTTGATTGTTTTATTGTTATAACTTTGGTGCAATGGTTAAGGCTAAAAGTAGCACTTGTTCAAAAGTCAAGCCACAGTTTTTCAGTCTAAATGGGATTGGGGTTTAGGTATTGCTCTCTGTCCATTAGACAATCCACTCAGTGGAGTATTATTTGCTAAGGATAGCATCCTATTACAGCTTAAGCAATGCAAACGTAAGTACAGCTATGAATCTTAATTTACAGGCAAGATTGTGCGAAGATGAAAAGAGTGTGCATGCATCCCCGAGTGTCTGAATATGAAGGGAAACACAGTGATCAGAAGCACAATTCTCCAATTATTGAACTCTTGAGAAAAGAACTTCCTAAAGGCATTGTGGCACAGTGGTTAGAGTGCAGTATTGTGGGCTACTTCTGTTGACTGTCGGCTGTCTGCAATCTGGCAGTTCAAATCTCACCAGGCTCAAGGTTGACTCAGCCGTCCATCCTTCCGAAGTCGGTAAAATGAGGACCCAAATTGTTGGGGGCAAGAGGCTGACTCTGTAAACCACTTAGAGAAAGCTGTAAAGCACTGTAAAGCAGTATATAAATCCAAATGCTTTTGCTATTGAGACCCAGGCGTGTATGAAGATTAGAAGAATGATTTAATAGCCTGCTGAAATCAATGGGAACTTTACATTAACTTCAATAAGTTTTATATCAAAGCAGGAGAAACGAAGGAAATGAAACAACGGTTAATCCAAACATGGAGATTACAATTCCTTCCCTTTCTATTTCATCTTTCAAGAGATGAAAGAATATATATATATATATATATATATATATATATATATATATATATATATATATATATATATATATATATATATATATATATATATATATATATATATATATATATATATATTCTCTTCTGCTCTCTCTGCTCATCATGCTTTCGCATCTAATCATATTTTGTATCTTTCTCGGGGTGTAGCAGGCTCTGAAGCCCCAAGAGCAATTTAAAGAACGGTGTCTGCAGTGCTTAGTATCTCTTCTTCTTTTTTTAAAAAAAAAAACTTGTATGCAGGAGGCGATAACTGGCAAGCAAATCTCACTTTGGAGGCCTTCAGGGAACAGACTGGCATAATCATGTCATTGTATTGGCAGAGGAACGAATAAGCTTGATACAGGGAGTACATTAGGGACATGATTCATGCACATACATCTGCATAACGTAGAAATCTTGCTTTCCTTGGCTGATTCCTCAATGACCTTGACTTGGGCAATTTGCCAAAGTAGACGTGAGCCAAACATCCCCCAAACAGCATTTTTAATATGTCTTTTCCCTCCTCCCCACCCTAGAAGAAGATGCTCTCTTGGCTACCTTCTCCAGAGGGGCTACAGCTATACTATGCATATTCCAGTTAGCCGACCTCCCAGTTACAGGAAGATGGTAATTAATGAGCTCCTATTCTTTTGTCTTTTTCCTAGGGATGAATTAAAAAAAAATGATGAAAGTTTTATTCACTTTTTTGTCAGTTGAAAAGACCAGAGTTATATGGCTATAGATCTAATTTCTCTTGAAACTGCTCTCCTTTTTTTTCTCCTGCTCTTTCGGTTTTTTTTTTTAATTCAGTGTACAGCAGGCCATAGAACAGTGGTGGGATTCAATTTTTTTTACTACTGGTTCTGTGGGTGTGGCTTGGTGGGCGTGGCAAGGGAAGGTTACTGCAAAATCTCCATTTCCTTCCCACTCCAGGGGAAGGTTATTGCAAAATCCCCATTTCCTCCCGATCAGCTAGGACTCGGGAGCCAGAGAAAAGATGGGGCCATGGTCAGTCAGAGGTGGTATTTACCAGTTCTCGGAACTACTCAAAATTTCCACTACCGGTTCTCCAGAACTGGTCAGAACCTGCTGAATAACACCTCTGAACATAGAACTAAGCTAAGTCTAGCCAACAGCTTTCTGTTTTCTTCTTTTGCTGGGGAAAGATCCTTTGTACAGTAATCTCAGTTACATTTTGCAATCCAACCATTTAATCTGGAAGTACAAATTTGCAAGTTACAATATTTTTCAGAGTATAAGACGCACCAAGATTTTGAAGAGGCAGGGGAAAAAAAGTTTTTACACTCAACAGACCTCCCAAAAATGGCCCATTTTTTGCCAAAATGGGCCTATTTTTTCAAACAAAAGAGACATGAATAGCTTTTAGGAGGCTTGTAGAGTGTGGTCCATTTTTTGTCAAAAAAGGGCATGAATAGCCTTTGTAGCCTTGTAGCCTTGTAGAGTGCTCCTGGGGGCTGGGGGAGGGGAAAATTGAGTAAAAATCGGCCCATTTTTTCTCATTTCTGCCCTCCCCAGCCCCCAGGAGCATTCTGAAAACTTCCTAGAGGCTATGCACAGCCATTTTGGTGAAGATGGCAAGGTTTTGGGAGGCAAAAAATGCTGTATTCAGTGTATAAGACGCACCCAGATTTTCAGCCTCTTTTTTGAGGGAAAAAAATGTGTTTTATATTCTGAAAAATATGGTATATTCACGATTAAGTGCATTTCTGTAGGCCCTTTTCCAAAACACATACTTTTTAAAGCAGTTTTCCGTCAGGGAATAATATTTCAAAAGCCTCCAAAGGATATAACTGTAGTTTTGTTTATATGTTGGTTTGAACATGCTTCAGCATAGAGGAATTAAGAGTTGTGGGTTTTGAAAAATACAGGAAGGTAAACAGGCAGTTAGAAATTTAGAGATTTCTAAATTCGCTTTTAAAGAGAATAGAATAGAATAGAATAACAGAGTTGGAAGGGACCTTGGAGGTCTTTTAGTCCAACCTCCTGCTTAGGCAGGAAACCCTACACCACTTCAGACAATGGTTATCCAACATCTTCTTAAAGACTTCCAGTATTGGAGCATTCACAACTTCTGGTGGCAGGTTGTTCCACTGATTAAATGTTCTAACTGCCAGGAAATTTCTCCTTGGTTCTAAATTGCTTCTCTCCTTGATTAGCTTTCTGTTACTTCTTGTTCTGCCCTTGGGTGCCTTGGGCAATAGCTTGACTCCTTCTTCTTTGTGGCAGCCCCTGAGATATTGAAACACTGCTATCATGTCTCCCCTAGTCCTTCTTTTCATTAAACTAGACATACCCAGTTAAAATAAAGTAAGAAGGAAAGAAGAGGAAAAGACCATTGTCCAACTCCTGCTCAGTGCAGAAATCCAAATAAAAAGCAGCTGATTGATGACTATTCAGAATGCATCCACTGAAGGCAAAACAATCATGTCACAGTCAAATCGCTCTTATGGTTCGGAAACTTTTCTAATGTTCGATTGGAATTGGTCTTTCTTTAATTGTAATCCATTACTCCATGTCCTGTGTCAGGGTTCTGACCAATGCCCTAATAAAAGCAGGAGCCTCAAAGTTTCAAGAAAATTCCAGTTGTTTATTAAAAGCGTCATGTCAGCACGGACCAAGTGAAACCAGCTCTGACTTCACCCAGTTCGCGCCCTGCCTCTGACCCTGTTGCCAACTCTCCCCCAGAGTACGTCACCAGTCACATTCCCCAAGGAAGCAATTTTGCAGGTTGTAGATGTCACTCCCTCTGGCTGTTGCGGGTCTCCGTGGAGATGGCCTTGACTTCGGCTGGCTAGGATATGTTTTGTTTTGACCGAGGTGTGAATTCCTTGGTGCATCTGCGACTTCCCATCTCTCTGCCTATGGCAACTCAGGAGCAGGTTAAGAAAGCTTCACGAGTTGACATTCTCCATGATGGAACAATAGAGAGCAAAGTTTGAGCTCGTGGTATCCATTTGGATATTTGAAGATTGCTATTCTGTCCCGTTCCCTTACTCTTCTCAAGGCTAACAATAAAAAACAAAAACAAAGAGTAATAGGTACTTCCAATTCCCTTACTGGACTAGTTTCTAGTCTCCTGATCATCAACAATGAATGATTATTATGTGTTGCATTAAGTTCTATTACATATTCTAGCCAAAAAAGATTCTGTTAAAAGCTTATAAAAACATAACACTGGAGAAAAACCAGATGGAAAAACACATGTTCTTGGTCCAAGTTTGAGGGGCTGTATCTCAGAGCCGTAGGATGTTTAATACCTAGTTAAGTACCAAGTATTCATCCGAGGAATCCTTACTAAGAGTTAAGTCCACTGTCCTGCATTGAGATTTCCAAGGTCTTGATAGAGATTTACTCTACTGCCTCCCCTAATTGTAATTATCTTTTTTGCTTACTTCTTCAGAAGGGCTACCTGGGAAGACTTTCTCTTTTTCCTTGTTTTCATAAATAGAATGATTATATTTTCAAAGAGAAATGTAGCTGGCTGGTAAACCATGCTGCAGGGTAGTTGGGATAAATCCAGAGGTGGTTTGGACCAGATCATCTGAACAGGTAGTGGAAATCGCGGGTGTCCCTGCTCACTCGCCCCAGCTTCTACGGCAATTCATTTTTTTTTGGCCAAAAGTGCATGCATAGAAGGCTGTGTGTATGCACAGAGGTGGTGTGTGCAAGCAAAGTGAGCGCCTGTGTGCACGCACTCACATTTCCGTACTGGTAGGGAAGATAAGTGAATACCACCCCTGGATGAATCAGAATTATCTCAAAGTCACTCTGTGAATTTCTTGGTCAAATGGGGATTTGAAACTGGGCATCTTTGGTCTCAGTCCAACCCCTGGACCCATTATTATGACACGAGCTTCATGTAATATCAGCAAAAGACAAAGGATAGGCAAGGAAATAGATCATAAAGATGAGCCAGATTCTTTTTTAAAAAAGGCAAGCACTGGCAACAAATTGAGAGGGAATATTTCTGTTTTTCAAAAAAAAAAAAATCAAAGTGAGAGAGGTGGGGATAAGGCTGGCAATGCTACCGCCGGAATCTCAATTAAGTTTTGTCAGCTTTCTCTCATTTTCATAAAGGAAGATAATTAAATGTTCAGGAAGAAGCCTAGACGGCTGGTGAGCAACTCATAAAACTGAAAAAGGTAGGAGAGATTCATTTCCCATCTTTCATCTAAGAGAGACACATTTTTGCGAACAGAAGGTTCAATGGGAGAGGGATTCGTGGAATTGGAAGGGAAAAAAATTAGCAGTTTCGCTGGCAGTTTTATAAAACATAGTGATGCAATTTAACTCTGTGAGAGGACAGGCTGCTTACCAAATGGCCAGCATCTAGTTTGCTGTTCTGCTGTCCCTGTAAGGCTCCTCTGTAGCCAGCGTAGGAACTGTTGGCTATAAAAACTGACCAGAGAGGCAACTGAGGGTGGGGGCATTGTGGTGAGATGGAGAAGGCGGTGTACATGCTTGTAAAACAGCCTGAAACAGCCTAAAAGTAGATCTCTAGCAGAAGGACTCATAAGAAGTTAGGTCATTCTTTACTTATGACCACAATTGGAGCTCAAACTTTTGATTGCTAAGTGAGACACATGTTAACTGAGTTTTGCCCCATTTTATGACTTTCCTTACCAGGAACATGGTGCCTTAGTGACTAAGATGCTGAGCTTGTTAATCAGAAAGGTTGGCAGTTCAGGAATTCAAATCCCTAATGCTGCACTGTGTCTTGTATGTACTCCAACTCCCTGCTTAGGCAGGAAACCCTACACCACTTTTCACAAATAGTTATCCAACATCTTCTTTAAAACTTCCAGTATGGAGCATTCACAATTTCTGAAGGCAAGTTGTTCCACTGATTAATTGTTCTGCCCTCGGGTGCTTTGGAGAATAGCTTGACTCCCTCTTCTTTGAGGCATCCCCTGTATTGAAACACTGCTATTATGTCTCCCCTAGTCCTTATTTTCATTAAACTAGGCATACCCAGTTACTGCCACCGTTGTTCACAGGTTTAAGCCTCCAGTCCCCTAATCATCTTTGTTGCTCTTCTCTGCACTCTTTCATTAGACTATTAAACAGAAGACTCTGACTATCCTACCAAGTGGAAAATCACAAACACTCAGTATTTCTTACTGGTATGTCAACTTGTACATTCCTGGCTTTTTGTGACAGCATTAAATAGCAACATTCAAGCTGAGTTTTTGCTTTTTTTTTTTTATAAAGGAATTTCAGTTTTTTCTCACTGCCAACATTGTTCATTGCTCCGAAAGAAACAGGCCCAGCAAAGCATGACCACAAAATCATTGTCATAAAGTTGTGAATATAAAAGGTGCATCGCTCAAGCCAACCATTTCTGTGCCTTTCAAACAGGAAGCTCCTTTAAAATTTGCAGTCGCAAATTTGCGCTCTGTCCCTATAGATGCCAAGTTTATTGGGAAAAGCCACTATTATTATGCCCGATTCCCCATTAGATTAGATTTCCACTACCAAGCTGTTTCTTTACAAGTGTTCTATGGATTGACACACTGGAAAGGAAATTGCATCACTGGGTATCTGAATGCCATTGAAGAGAAACTTTGTCTACAGAAATCAGTTTAGGCATGAAAGACAAGATGCAGCCTAGGTTTAACGTAAATAATTGTGTTAAGGTAGTTTGTTCAGCTTTTAATACATTTTTCACCCAAACATTTCATATTTACCATTTTAAGGAGGGGAGGCGTGCATGCATGCATGAATGAAGTTTCTAGACCTTCTGATTCGGAAAGCTATCTTTGAAAGCAAGGGATGGGACAATTAACTAAGCAACAGAGGAGTTGTAAATGCAGAATCCTCTTTGTAAGCATTCAGCTTGTCAGGATGGAAAGCAATGTAATTATTACAAGAATAGGCATTCATGAATAATAAGTGAGCGTTTTCATCAGCAGCGGGAAAGAGGGAGGGAGAAAAAAGGAAAGCCACTGAAAAAAAGGGAAGCGGTTTTTTTCAGCCCCGTTGAAATCCTTGTGTGTACAGAAGACAAACGTGATGATTTGGATTCATGTCTGACAGAACTCTTATGCAAGAAAAGAAAGAAAAGAAAGAAAAGAAAGAGGAAAGGAAGGAAGGAAGGAAGGAAGGAAGGAAGGAAGGAAGGAAAGAAAAGAAAAGTTCAAACAAGTTTCTTTGAGCTTCTCTGATCCACCCGGGTAAAGTGGAGGGATATAGATCTTTCTGACATTTTGTTTCTCAAAAGGTTCTAGCCACCTGGGTGACAAAAGGATTGCAGCCGCTCAGAATTTAGTGCTGCAGTTTAAAGTGATGGTTTGCCGGCTTGTGATACCATCCATGTTCTCCCAGCTGGCTGGCTCTGATAAGGCTCTTAAACAACCTCCTCTCTCTTGGAAACTTGATAGAGTTTGGCGTCTGATTACTTTACAGAGGGATCCACCGCTGGGAGGTGAATTTTAAAAGAGGGGCTAATTATGAAATTCAGGGATGGATCTGTTCAGTTGCAATTCCATGTGTGAAGCCAGTAAACAGATAACAAGGGAACTGCATTTTGGTCCCCTAATTTGGAGTATATTTATAATCCACAGGAAGTAAGGATGTCTATATGGGAATCACTCTGATGTATTCGCATACCTACTTTGCAGCACTGTTACTGGGCCCAAAGGGGGCACCACAAAGTTGAGAAATGGAAAAAAAACCAATTAAGATATGTAGGGGGGCATCAAGATTTGCCAGTGTTTAGGGCACCAGTGAGCTTTAATCCGCCACTGAGCACAGATTATTTTCTTTCCAATTTTAAATCAAATATTCAGAGAGAGAAATTGTCAGACGGACCTAAGAAAGTATTATACTCCTTTTTGTAACGTATTACATAGCTGAAAGTTGTGGCTTTTTTAATAGCAAAATGTGCCATCTTTTTTTCTTGCAGCTGGTATGATTGTGTGATATATAGAGTTTGGTTTAAAAAAAAACTTTCCAAAGTTCCATCTATTAATTGTACTTTTCCTCTCCCTTTCTTTAATTATGTATTTAAATTGCCAACTTCTTCCTTCAGACTGATACTTTATTATTATATACTTATATACTATATACATACCATGACAATGGTATGACTGTTGCATGTTTCATCCATAGCCGTGTAGTTTCAATGGGGATATTTTGTGATTTTTCCCCAATTCTTTTTCTTTGACTCTGGTATCTCCAGGTATAGCAATATCAATAAACTGTACACTTTGGTCCTCTACAACCATGATATCTGGCATGTTGTGTTCCAAATGATGATCCTTCTGTATTCGAAAGTCCCACGGATCTAAATTTGGATCATCATCATCATCATCATCATCATCATCATCATCATCATCATCATCATTATCATCATTATAAATTACTCCTGTTTCTAAACTTCTATCCTCACCAGTGAGCTACTGGATGGTCATCTGGTTGATAGACATGTCAAAAATCTACCCAAACTCTATCCCAATATAGATAAACAAACTGTGCCTGCCAGATGTTGCAAATGGTACATTTCACTAGTATAAGCTAGGTTGCAAAATAATCAGACGATAATGAAAGTTTCAGACTCACAGCAGAAAATACTTCAATTATGCAACCTTACCTTTGTGCTCTCAATAGAATGACTAATGCCCCAGACTTTCCCTCAAATAAAAAGGAGGGGGAAACTTCTACCAGTGTACACATGAGATCATAACCTATGATAGCATGCTTAAAGGTTATCTAGGAATGCATCAAACTAATGAGAAACTAATAACAAGATAAATCTGCTTTAGGGTTCAGCATTTATCCAGAGAACATTATACAGTTGTTCTCTCTTAAGTTACCACGCGGTGGCTCAGTGGCTAAGACACTGAGCTTGTCAACCAGAAAGGTTGGCAGTTCAGTGGTCTGAATCCCTAGCGCCACGTAACAGAGTGAGCTCCCGTTACTTGTCCCAGCTTCTGCCAATCTAGCAGTTCGAAAACACGTAAAAATTGCAAGTAGAAAAATAGGAACCACCTTTGGTGGGAAAGTAACAATGTTCCCTGTGCCTTCGCTGTTTAGTTATGCTGGCCACATGACTACGGAAACGTTTAGGTTTATTGACGTTTGTATGCTGCCCACTCCCTAGGGACTCTGGATGTCTTCGGACAGAGCTGGCTCTTCGGCTTTGAAACAGAGATGAGCACCGCTCCCTAGAGTCAGGAAGAGCCAAGGTGGCGCAGTGGTTAAATGCAGCACTGCAGGTTACTTCAGCTGACTGCAGTTCTGCAGTTCGGCTGTTCAAATCTCACTGGCTCAAGGTTGACTCAGCCTTCCATCCTTCTGAGGTGGGTAAAATGAGGATCCAGATTGTTGGGGCAATGTGCTGCCTCTGTAAACCGCTTAGAGAGGGCTGAAAGCCCTATGAAGCGGTATATAAGTCTAATTGCTATTGCTATTGCTATTGCTATTGCTAGGAATGACTAGCCCATATGTGCATGGGGAATCTTTACCTTTTAAAGTTACCATTGCCAGTATCCAGATGAATAATATTTAATTTTTCAAGAATACAAAGAGCACTTTAGAGAAGCTAAAACCTTCAACAAGGGAGTCGTGAAAATTAAATACACAAAAATTCAGAAAATGATTATATAGAACCTCCACCGAAGTCAAATACTTCAGGGAAATACTTGTATTTTTAATGTTAAGTCTGTACCCAATGCACTCTGTATTAGATTTTTCAAAGTGAAACTTGGTTAATTTAGTGGAATTGAATTATCTTTCAAGAAATAGCAATAGCAAGAAAGGCCTTGCATTTTAATAGAGGCCTACCCTTTCTAACATTTTTTTTTGGCTAATAACACTAATTAAAATGTGTTTACCTTTATTGCTGGATGATACATTATTCGCATTTTGCAATACATTTTGTTGAAAAATGTACCTCAAAACTGAGGCACATTGAATATATATTGAAGTTTAAAAGTTGTCTGAGGAAGTCTGTGAAAAGCATCTACAAAAATACATTAGGCCTCTGCAAGATAATCCAGATTTCTTTCCCACAATAAAATTTATATTGGGGAGACACTGTGATGCCTTTTCATTGAAACACAAAAGCAACACAGTTTGATTTGATCAAGTTTCTCCCTGTCTTCTCCCTAAGGTAAAGGTAAAGGTCCCCTCCGCACATATGTGCTAGTCATTCCCGACTCTAGGGTGCGGTGCTCATCTCCGTTTCTAAGCCAAAGAGCCAACACTGCCCGAAGACATCTCTGTGGTCATGTGGCCAGGATGACTAAACACTGAAGGTGCACGGAACACTGATACCTTCCCACCAAAGTGGTCCCTATTTTTCTACTTGCATATTTTGTGTGTTTTCGAACTGCTAGGTTGGCAGAAGCTGGGACAAGTAACAGGAGCTCACTCCATTACACGGCGCTAGGGATTTGAGCTGCTGAACTGCTGACCTGATCGACAAGCTCAGTGTCTTAGCCACTGAGTCAGGCGTCTTCTCCCTATCATTAGCTAAAATTTTGATGACTGGCCTATTACCAAAGGTAGTGAGATATGTTCTCTAGCCCAGTTCACCAAACTTTGGGGCAAGCTGTGTTAGAGGTTCAATCAATCAATTCAATTTACTACAGACGTAGACCAAAGACCAGACCAAATAAAAACACTCAGTAAATATACAATTAAAAATTCTAGAATAAAATAATAAATAACAGATAAAATATATGATAAAACTAGTCTGTCAATTACACACAGTCTACTATACTAAAACTGCAATCCATAAACTGTGAGGCCCGTGGTCAGCTTGATGCTAAAAGAGAAAGGAATAAGCATAAGAAAGGGAATATAGATTAGCCAATTTCATTAGAAAACAAAATGCTTGCAAAATGTGTATGGGGACAGCTCTATAAAGAAATATGCATGAAAATACACCAAAATACAATCTTTTCCTCTCTACGCCTTCTAGACCTTCACTTAAAGACCTGAAAACAGACCAAATAGAACTTAAGATAAATTGAAATTGAGTCCATTTGGTGTAGTGTTTAAGGCACCTGGCTAGAACCCAGAAAACTCTGAGTTCAAGTCTCATCTTAGAAATGAAAGCCAGCTGATGACTTTGGGCCAATCACCAGGAGACTTTGAGTTCTAATTCTACCTTATGCATGCAAGCTGGGTGACTTTGGGTCAGTCACTGCATCTCAGCCCACCCCACAAGTTTGTTGTTTTTTGCTGCCTTGAGTTATCTATAAAAATAATAAGGGTAAGATTTTAAAAAAAATCTTGACCAATAGGTCTACCTGCCAGGCTAATATTGGATAAGCAATCTTTTTCTGATCTAGTTTCTACTGTTTGCATTTGCAAGTTTCAGCCTGTATTAATTGCATGGAAAATCTCATCCAAAGAGAAATCAGGCAGGAAATGCAATAACGTACATGGGCAGCTGATTTTTTCCACAGAACAGAACTTGCTACATAATTAAACAAATTAGCTGCCTGGTGATATTCAGCCAAGCATAGTTTAAATGAATAAAAGTATGATCCTATGTACAACTCTTCAGAAGCATACCACTGTTGCCTTACTCTCAAGTAAAGTACTAATAGGATTGCAGTCAAAGTTACTGCTGGGTTTAAATCAGGTGTGCTGATTTAAAAAAATACTTTAAGTGAAGACTATTTTTCACTGCCAACAAAAGCTTTGCAAATCAGATCAATAAATCAATCTGTGATAAGTTGTATAATTAAAGCCCCGAGTGGCAATCCATAATTCATTGCTCGGGATCCATTCTGTTCTATGGATAGTAAATTCAGGTCAGGATGTAGAGAATTCAAGCATCTTACAAAGATGTTTAAATTGTAACTCTTCATGCTCCATAGGAAATTATTTTTTTAACCTGTAGAAAGGTTTTTTTTTAAAAAAAATGTAAAGGTTTACCTAACCAGACACTAGGAGGCAATGCTCATCACTGTTTCCTAGCCAAGAGAGCCAGCATTGTCCAAAGATCCTTCCATGGTCATATGGTTGGCATGACCATATTCTGAGGAGCATGGAATGCTGTTCCTTTCCCACCAAAGTGGTACCTATTTATCTACTTGCATTTGCATGCTTTCGAACTGCTAGGTTGGCAGGACCTGGGGCAAGAACGGGAACTCATCCCATCCCATGGAATAGGATAGGATAGGATAGGATAGAATAGCATAGCATAGCATAGCATAGCGTAGCATAGAATTCTTTATTGGCCAAGTGTGATTGGACATTCAAGGAATTTGTCTTTGGTGCATAGGTTCTCAGTGTACATAAAAAGAAAAGATACATTCATCAAGAATCATAAGGTACAACACTTAGTCATGGGGTACAAATAAGCAATCAAATCATACTAGGAAACAATCAATATAAATCGTAAGAATACAATCAGCAAAGTTAAAGTCATAAGTGGGAGGAGATTGGAGATAGGAACGATGAGAAGATTAATAGTAATGCAGACTTAGTGAATGGTTTGATTGTTGAGGGAATTATTTGTTTAGCAGAGTGATGGTGTTTGGGGAAAAAAAACCTTTCTTGTGTCTGATTGTTCTGGTATGCAATGCCCCTAACACTTAAGTCAACCACTATTGGTGGTTGGTGGTTAGTCAACCACTATTGATAATACTCAGCCACATTGATCAGTGATCGGATTTAGCATATGCATTTTCTTATATTGTGCCAATGGGCCAGTATTTAAACTCACCCCATCACACAGTGCTTGATTCTGGAACTGCTGACAGTCCGATAAACAGCCCAGAAAGCCAGAGTCAAAAATATGGGTATTGGGAAAGGATGACTACCTACGGTCTGGCAGAAGCCCAGTGTTGACTATTTGGTAATCTGATCCCATCAGAGAATTTTCCCAGAAAAAAAAAACCTGGATTGAGCAGAAGATAGGAATCCCTTCTACAATAGCAAGAGCAAGAGCACTTAGATTTATATACCATTTCACAGTGCTTTACAGACCTCTCTAAGTGGTTTACAGAGTCAGCCTATTGCCCCCAACAATGTTGGGTACTCATTTTATCCACCTTGGAAGGATGGAAGGCTGAGTCAACCTTGAACCTGGTGGGATTTGAACTGCCAAGTTGCAGGCAGCCGGCAGTCAGCAGAAGTAGCCTGCAGTATGGCACACTAACCACTGCACCACAATGCATTTAGGAAGCTCTTTTCTCAAGAGTTCAATAATTGGAGAATTGTGCTTGTGATCACTGTGTTTGTCATTCAGACACCCGGGGATGCATGCACACTCTCTTCATCTTCGCACAATCTTGCCTGTAAACGAAGATTCATAGCTGTACTTACGTTTGCATTGCTTAAACTGTAATAGGATGCTATCCTTAGCAAATAATATTCCACTGAGTGGTTTGTCTAATGGACAAACTGAGAGCAATGCTTAAACCCCAATCCCATTTAGACTGAAAAACTGTGGCTTGACTTTTGAATAAGTGCTACTTTTAGCCTTAACAATTGCATCAAAGTTATAACAATAAAATAAGCAACAAGAAGAACGATTAAGATATCAACCAATGCTTTATTTCAGGATGGACGCAACACACAGTTCATCTGGACTAATGACCAATTCCATTATTCAATTGCTTTAATGCTTCTCCTTCTCCTTTGGAAAGGAAGCTGCTGCTAAAAAAATAAAAAATAAATAAAAATAAGACAACGCAAGGTACCAAAATTACACACAGTCCTATTTTTACGGCTAAAATAGTTTAGAAATAACAATAGTTTTTACTATTTCTCATTTTGCTTAGGAATGTTGTAACTAATATTAACAACAGCAGAGAAGGATGGGCAGAAATAATTAGAAATGTGTGCTTTGAGAAAGGTATTTGCAAATAGACATAAGTAAATATTTAAAGAATATATCAGAGCTAATGAAAGTTGAGAGACTGTCCAAGAATGCCAGATGCTAAATACAACTTCAGGATTTTTACTTAAAGAAAGAAAAGATGTGAGCTAAATACTGTGACCTTGACTGATTATTTTCCTCATATCTAGACCCAAATAATGATGTCATTACGATATTTACATGTATCTACCTAGGGCTAAGCCAAATCAAAGGCATGAAAAAAACATTGAAAATTACAGACAATATGGAAATATGTAAGAAATAAATTGGAACTATGGTTCAATACTGCTGGGTCATATTTAAGTGATTATCCACTAGGACTCCAAGATCCCTCTCACAGTTACTGATCTGTACCTGTACGCTTGATTTTTTTTTCTTGCCTAAGTATGAAACCTTTCTTTTCTCTACACTGAATTTCATTTTCTATGTTGCAAGCTCCCCTATCTTGTTACTGGTTGAGCACTGACAGAAAAATTAATTCCCAAAATCAGAAGTCATAGGAACAAGTAGCAATGACTTAGAGCTCTTTTCAATATAACTCAAAACTTCCTGATGGTAAGATCTCTTTAGCTGTGGAACAGTCTACCTGTGGAGATTCTTACAAAGAGACTGAACAGTCACCTATTTTGGATGGATTAATTGGTTTTCTGGCATGTTTCCAAGGATTTCATACAATGACCTTTATGGTTCTGTTCAACTCTACAATTCCATTACTCTGTGATCTCCAGGATCACAGGAGAGCTGGGGGGGGGGAAAAACCCTGATTCCTGTTTAAAATCTGGAAGAGTTACTTTCTATCAAGTCAACAGTCAGATTTATTTATTTCACCAACCTTTACAATGGAGAGGGGGGGGAGAGGGGGGAGGGAGGGAGGGAGAGAGAGAGAGAGAGAGATTCAACAATTTGGAAAAAATAACAAGGACTTTAAAATGGCATCTCAGCTACGAGAATCTATCCTGATTTGATTTGATTTGACAGAATCAATAATATTGGGCTAGATGACTTGATGATTATAGTATCTGGCAATCTGCTGTGATGATACAGCTTTACCCAACTAAATGGCAGGAAATCCGGGAGAAAATGGAATATCCATAGTTACATACCAGGAAGACAGTGCTGAACTGAAGATGATTTTCCTTCTCTCTCTCAAAAAAAACAAAAAACGCTGATTTCCTACATTCTCAGGAAAAATAAGACCCCCTCCGCTCTCCTCCATTTTAAAGGTAAATTATTTGGGGAGAAACTAATCTTCCTTATAGGCAACTATAACAGGTTTCCCCACAACACATAAATAAATCATGAAATGCATTTCTGTATCAACTAAATTAAGCATCAGAAATGGAAGGCAAATATTAAAGATGATTCATCAGCTGGTGAGGTTCCCAGATGAATCTTGTTGTCCATAGCTTTAAGAAGAATACTGGGTAAGATTTAGGGGTGGGCATCAAAAATTTCAGCAACGGGTTCTCTGCCCGGTTGCAGGGTGGGCGTGGTCATGATGGGCATGGCCTAATCAGCTTGAGCCTCTGGGAGGGCGAAAACGGATTCCCTCAGGCTCCGGAGGCCTTCCAGAGGCCGGAAACGGGCCTGGAACTTCCGGGAGGCCTGTTTTTTCCCCTCCTTGAGCCTCCGCAGGGGCCCTTCACTTAACTCACGTTCAAAACGGGCCGCGTGGAGTTTCCTGGGAAGGGCGGGGGTGGGACTGGAGGGGCGTGGTGGGAGGGACCATCCAGGGGTAAGATTTGGAGGTTCTCTGAACCAGCTATAACATTAGCTACAGGTTCTCCTGAGCCCAGGCAAACCCGTAACAGCCCACCCCTGTAAGATTGGTGATTCATCTAATCCAATATATTGGTACCCAACATTCTTATGAATGGTCACTATTTGTATATTGGGGGAAAATGCATGAGAAGTATATATATATAAAAAACCTTACTGAATCCAATCAGCCCCAAAGCCCTTGCAATGTCCCCCAAAGCTGAAAAGTCTGGATTTTTGTGTGGATATGAATGTCCCCTGATTAATACTTAGTGGATATATGGCTTTTTAAGTTGATTATGGAACCTTGGCTTGAAAGGTTGATAAGACTGCTTTAGTCACCAAATTAAATTTGATGGTAAGTAATAGCTGAGCGCTCAGATAGTTTTCTTCAACTAATAAGCAAAAGCATCTGGATAATTAACTTACCTAACCTTTTATTCTGTGGATAAATGCAGGAGAAAACAAGAATAGCGATAATGTACATTTATTTAGCTTATTGCATCCTGATTAATCCTGAAAGTTTTATTCATGGTGACAGAAAAACGGAACAAGGTGGATTGTTCCTTGCTGGAAGACGGTATTGTTGGGATGGAACAAGCTGGTCCATCAATATCAATATCACTCATAATGATAAGAGTTCCTCTCCCGCTCTTGAGGGAGGCAGAGTTGAACAAATTACTCTAGATTGTTGTATAACACTGAAATCAGTATTTAGACTCCTTCAGAGGTTCACTGTGGATCAGACAAAAAGTATCGGCAAGTTCAACATCCCATTTCTCTCAAAGCCCAAATAAATATCACATAACTCTAGAAATAGGATACAAGTAGAGTTCCCCTTAGAGGGACATAGTGGCTCAGTGGCTAAGATGCTAAGATGTTGAGCAGAAGATCGGCAGTTCAGCAGTTCAAATCCCTAGCGCTGCATAAGTGAGCTCCCGTTACTTGTCCCAGCTTCTGCCAACCTAGCAGTTTGAAAGCATCCAAAAATGCAAGTAGAAAAATAGGAACCACCTTTGGTGGGAAGGTAACAATGTTCTGTGCACCTTCGGCATTTAATCATGCCGGCCACATGACTCCGGAGACGTCTTCAGTCAGCGCTAGCTCTTTGGCTTTAAAATGGAGATGAGCATTGCCCCCTAGAGTCAGGAACGACTAGCACATATGTTGTGAGGGGAACCTTTACCTTTACCTAGCAATTGAACTCTAAGACCTGCTGTCCCTGCTTCTGGAGGTAGTGGTGATGGAATTGACAGCTGGAGAAGAAGTGCATGTGAGGGGTTTTTTGGGGGGCGGGGATCTCTGCAATTGCGCTGCAACTCCCCAGGAAAGAGGCAACATATTTCAGAGCAAGGTCCAAGACAAGAGACTGCACAACCTTGGATGGTGAAGGAAGAAAAGGGTTCAGAGTAGCAATAGCAATAGCAGTAGACTTATATACCGCTTCATAGGCCTTTCAGGCCTCTCTAAGCGGTTTACAGAGAGTCAGCATATTGCCCCCAACAATCTGGGTCCTCATTTTACCCACCTCGGAAGGATGGAAGGCTGAGTCAACCCTGAGCCGGTGAGATTTGAACCGCTGACCTGCTGATCTAGCAGTAGCCTGCAGTGCTGCATTTAACCACTGCGCCACCTTGGCTCTTAGCCACACCCTAGAATCTCCCAAGTTATATTTATTAAGTTAGAAGGTTATAGCTTTAGTCTGGCAAGATTCTGTCTCTTAGGTATAAGCAAATAAAGAATTGGGCCTGATTGGATTTTACTGCATTGTTTTTGGCCTAACAGTAGTATATACCGTAATTAATAATATATCCTTTGAGTATATTCAACTCCTAATGATTATATAAATGCATCAGTTGATGTGTTTCTTGTTTATTTGCAACACTGTGGAGGTTACTTGGCATTGCCTTCTTTTGGATTTTTCTTTTATACTTCTCAGTCTAGCTTATTACCCTAATAATAATATCCATGGCTCTAGTTATTATCTTTTCAAAGGCATCTGTTTTGGGGTCATTATCATATCTACCTCCTGCTCTATTCCAGGCTTGATTACAAGCTGAGAGTTTAGCCTTCCTTTGACCCAGGGGGTTTTGATTGCAAGAAAACTTGTATTGGAAAAAAAAACCATCACATTTTAAGTCTACTTCCTGGTGACACTTGCTCACATTTCTGGTACTAATAGATGTATCAATCTTTTCCTAGTTGAGTCTAGTTTTGTGTGCGTTCCAAAGTCTGTTCTAAATAATTTTTTTGGCATTAATTCACCATTTATTTTTTCTTAATAGTATGCACTAGAACATTGTTTAATAGTCAGGTGCTCGTATCATGAATTAGCATTATGCAATTTATTAATGCCTTTTTGGAGCCAACAATGGCATTGCAAATTCCAAGATGGACAGCGTCCAAAGACTGCTTTCCTAGTGCATGGCAGAACCTTTTCCCATTACTGAGCTGAAATGTCCTTTAACTCATCTTTAAATTGACGGAAAATAATACTGGCATGAAATTTGCCATCCTTCATTGCTGATCCCCATCCTGCCTCTATTCTGTCTCTTCCCAATTTCTGTAGTCAGCCTGCTAGATAAAGTCCTTATGGGCTTTAACTATTTTGAAATTGTCATTGGACTGTGTCAAAATATAGAACAAAATACTCCTCCAGTTGAGGATAACTGAAGCCTGTCTTACCCATGGACTGGATTAAGATAAATCCAGTGATATGGAACAGTGGGGGCAAATGTTGAGCAAGTGCTTGTGGTATGGGACAACTTGCTGCAGCCAATTCACCGTGGCCAACTCGCTGTGGGAGAATGTGATATGGCCAATTTGCCATGGGAAAATTCACTGAGGGACAATTTAATGCAGTGTTTCTCAACCTTGGCCACTTGAAGATGTCTGGACTTCAACTCCCAGAATTCCCCAGCCAGCATTAGCCAAGGTTGAGAAACACTGATTTAATGATTCAATTTAATTATTTAAAATAATTTTTTAAAAAATATTTTAATTTTTGCCATTCACATTTCATTTTGTCCCTCCTTTGGCATCTTTTCTTTAATAAGTCTATTCCACTATTTCTTTGATACTAGTGTAACTCTTTGTCCTGCAGCAAGTTGGCCATGGTGAGTTGTCCCGCAGCAAGTTAGCTGCGGTAAGTTGGTTGTCGTGAGTTGTCATAGACCTTGTTTCTTATGTGTGGTTGAGGACACATTCTGAATGAAGCCAGGGTATCTGAGGAGCTGTTTCATTTCAATGGGATGAACCCATCCAGTGGAAGAGGTCTATTTCAGATCCCATCTGCTAAAGAATGGTCCAGGAGAAGAGCCTTTTTTGCTGTGGTTCCCACCTTCTACAAATATCCCTTTGTAGGTAAGGTTGACCGCCAAACTCTGGGTCCTCCAGAGCTTTAAAAGGTGGCTCTGCAGGTTGCCCTGGACCCCCGAGAGAGCTGCTTTATGCAGGGGGTGGAGAGGAGATCCATACCAGGGATGGGTTGCTGCCAGTGTTACTGCTGGTTCACAACCTATTTGCAACCTGCCTCTTTGCACCTGTGCATGTGCACAGTTCAATGTACGTGCAGTCACAAAAATCCAAAATGGCGGCAGCCAAGTGGCAGCAAGGGAACTGGTTCAACTGCCAGTTCTGCAACCCAGGCCTGAATTCCACTACTGGTTCAGCTGAATCGGGCTGAACTGGCAGCAACCAATCACTGATCCATACCTTATGACGTCCCTTCTCAATTTTAATAGAATACTTTATTTGGCCAAATATGATTAGACACATAAGGAATTTGTCTCTGGTGCAGAAACTCTCGGTGCACATGAAAAGCAACAGAGCAACTAACCATAATAATAATAACAATACCATTAAGAGGGGGTAGTAAAAAAGATAAGAAGGATAGTAATAACACTACAGTTATATAATATGAATACAAAGACATAAGAGACAGTTTTGTGAGAATTAAGTGATCAGCAGAGAGATGCCCCAAGGGAAAAAACTGTCCCTGCATCGGGTTGTTTGTGGTGTGAAGTGCTCTATAGTGACTTCCCAAGGGGAGGAGTTGAAACAGTTTATGTCCAGCATGGGAGGGGTCTGTAGAGATTTTCTCAGCCTTCCTTCTGAAATCTTTTGTGTTACCTTTTCAATCTTTTTTATCATTTCATAAACTACCCAATAGTGTCACTACAATAATGAGATGTGGGATGTGGTTCAGTGGCTAAGATGCTAAGCATGTTGATCAGAAAGGTTCGGCAGTTCGAATCCCTAGTGCCGCGTAGCAGATTGAGCTCCGGTTACCTGCCCCAGTTCTGCCAACCTAGCAGTTCAAAAGTGCATAAAAATGCAAGTAGAAAAATACGGAACACTTTGGTAGGAAGTTAACAGCATTCCGTGCACCTTCGGCGTTTAGTCATGCTGGCCACATGACCACAGACTAGTCTTCGGACAGCACTGGCTCTTTGGCTTTGAAACAGAGATGAGCACCGCCTCCTAAAGTCGGGAACAACCAGCACATATGTGCGTGGGAAACCTTTACCTTTACCTTACAATAGTGAGATGGGTGGCATATAAATGTAATAAATAAATAAATGGAGTCTCCAGATCAGGATATATAACAGAGCTTGTATTCTTCTACCCATTTTCCTTGTGTTCTGACAGTGCAGCAAATTAAGTAATGCTGGCAACTAATGTGTTCCGGGAACTGGCCAAAACATCTCCTCTTATGACCTTCATGGTTATGGCACAGGGTAAAGATCACCACTGCAAGAAAGATAAATCAAGGAACTTTTGCTAGGGAGCTTGGGCCATAAAGTAATTGTTCAAGGGCATAAATCTTTATGGCAGAGGCCTGTTTTTGCTCAGCCCATAGATCAAGGTAAGATGAGACCAAGGTGAGAGTCAAAACCTGCAGGGGGGGGGGACTTTAAATTAGAGGATTGGTTTAAAACTTCCAAATGGAAGACATTTTTTTTCTTTTATCTCGTTATAAATATTTCACTTGAGCTGGAAATTTCAATAACAGTCATTTCGAGTTTCATTTTGAGTCGGATTCCATCAAAGCTCTACAAAAGGTCAAAAATGTACAGATCATTTCTAAATTCATGGCTTTTGGAGGAATTAGGTGGCAGCCTAGAATGGTAGAAAAATCTTCCTTTTCTACATAAAACAGCTGCATAAACAGAGGGATAGAATCAAGATCACGTGAAGTGTTAATACCATTTTATAATGACTTGGTAAGGCCACACTTGGAATATGGCATCCAGTTGTGGTTGCCATGATGTAAAAAAGATGTGGAGACTCTAGAAAGAGTATAAGAGAAAGAGAGAACAGCCACAAAGATGATGATTAGGGGACTGGAGGCTAAACCATATGAAGAATGGTTGCAGGAACTGGGTATGTCTATGAAAAGAAGGACTAGGGGAGACATGATAGCAGGGTTCCAATATCTCAGGGGCTGCCACAAAGAAGAGGGAGTCAAGCTATTCTATAAAGCACCTGAGGGTAGGACAAGAAGCAATGGGTGGAAACTAATCATGGAGAGAAGCAACTTTGAACTAAGGAGAAATTTCCTAACAGTTAGAACAATTAATCAGTGGAATGACTTGCCTCCAGAAATTGTGAATGCTCTCACATTGGACGTTTTTAAGAAGATGCTGGATATCCGTGTGTCTAAAGTGGTGTAGAGTTCCCTCTGTAAGCAGGGGGTTGGACTAGAAGATCTTCGAGATCCCTTCCAACTCTGTTATTCTATTCATATCTGGATTGTGTTTGCTTCCAAACCTTACCAAAACGTTTTGTGCATCTTGAAATACTGAGTCCGCCCCACATATTGTTCGTAACCAAATTCAGTGACATTGCTTGGAAACAGGCACTTGATTAAAGTATTCCTAGCTTATTAGCCATGTGAGTTAGAGCCAATCAATGAACTAATATTGTTAAATTTGAATATGAATAAACCTGTTGTTTTAAAGCAAGAAAACCCCCGAAGTTATCACTTTTAGAATCTGTGGGTATGATTTAAGGCATCACTTTAGAAGAAGCCTGTATCTTACAGTATATGTGGAAACAAAGGGGATGCATCTTTTTTGGATAGCTATTGCATTTTTAATGAAGTAAGTATGTGCATGGAATTATGTGCATATATCTAAAAAAGAAGCAGTTCAACCTAATACTGATGAAATTGGCCCAGTGACACAGAGAGTATTGTTTTTATTAAATTTCATTCTGCATATATGCGTGCACACAAACACATTTCGTCAACATTTCATTTTGCTATGTCTTTTATGCATTCACTTGGGAATAAACTAATTAAACTCTGCAGGGCATATTTTATATTAAATATGCATATAACAGCATTTTTAAACTCCAGTTATTTCATTCCTCCATTCTCCCTCAAGTTTGGCATGGGATATTCCTTAAGCCTTTGCATTAACTCTGGATATTTTTTTTCATTTCTGATGAGTCTTTTTTTTTAAAATTATTTCGTTTAAAATATATCAAACCGAAACAACACATTTTCTGCGAATAAATGGCTTCAAAATGATGTTGTTACAACCCATCTTTAGATCATGTTATGAATGCATATTTATAGCTAGATAAAGGTAAAGTTTCCCCTGTCCTGTCATGATTGATTCTAGGGGGTGGTACTCATTTCTGTTTCTTAGCCAAGGGTGCCAGTGTTGTCTGAAGATATTTTTGTGGTCATGTGGCCAGCATGATTATACACCTAGAGGCATGGAAGGCTGTTATCTTCCCACCAAAGTGGTACCTATTTATCTACTTGTATTTGTATGCTTTTGACTGCTAGGTAGGTAGGTGCTGAGGCAGGGACAGGCGTTCACCCCTTGTGTGGCACTCAGGTCTCAAACCTGGACTGTCAGTTTTCCAGCTGACAAGCTCAACATATTTAACCACTGAGCTATCATGCCCCTTATATCTTCCCTTTAAAACTAAAGTGCTAGTTGTTCCCAACTCTAGGGGGCGATGTTCATCTCTGTTTCAAAGCCAAAGAGCCAGCGCTGTCCGAAGACGTTCCATGGTCATGTGACCAACGGCACATGGAACACTGTTACCTTCCCACCAAAGGTGGTTCCTATTTTTCTACTTGCATTTTTACATGCTTTCGAATTGCTAGGTTCACAGAAGCTTTGACAAATAATGGAAGCTCTCTCCATTACGTGGCGCTAGGGATTCGAACCACTGAAACACTGACCTTTCTGATCGACAAGCTCAACGTCAGCCACTGAGCCACCGCGTCCCTCTATCTTCCCTTACCCGACATCAATTTACCTTCTTACGCATTACAGTGTAAGGATGATGGTCTTTTGAGACTGTAGTCTCTCAGATGAGAAGGCAATGACAATATTAGTGCCCTTGTTGTGGAATCTCCTCCGTATTCAAAGATACTGTAGTTGGTACTAAGCCTCATAAACTTTCAGCTTCAAGCAAAACTGTATCTGTACACCAAGGCCTTTAATTAAACTGGTGCTATGGTGGTTCTTGGCAGTACTTTTATACTTTTAAAAGTACGAGTGTATTGAAAGTGTGGGCTTTACTTGCAGTAACATTTGGAAACAAAAAACACTTTAATGTTGTGTAAATAATTGCAAAGTTTTGTATCTGCGCTTGGAAAATTTTTGTATCGGTGACAATCAGGACAGACATTTTATAAAATAAATGTGAAGATATAAAGAGAAAATAGAGCTGCAGAAAAAAGCGAATAGGCAAACTCATGGACACTTCTAGCTTTTTATTCATGCTAGCAAACTGCCATCTGTGAATTAATCATGCTACTGTTTTCTCACCTTTCCATACGGATGCTTTCAGAAGACGGTTGCATCCATCTGTCCTGAACTGCCTTCTGGGGAGCTTTATCCTCTGTTTGGTCTGGTCTACTCTTGAAGCAATACATTTGTTAATACTTTCATGGATGAAGTCTCCTTGGCTTAATGCAAGTGAAATAGAATCAGAGGGTCAAGTCATTATCTCTTTTACCCTTTGATAAAGGACGTCTCTCTTCTACACTGTAGTAAAAGGTAAAGGATTCCCTGTGGATTTTACTCTGCTAGTCGTTGCCAGGCAGTGGTGGGGTTCAATTTTTTTACTACTTATTCTGTGGGCATGGCTTGGTGAGTGTGGTATGGCTTGGTGGGTGTGGCTTGGTGGGCATGGCAAGGGAAGGATACTGTAAAATCTCCATTCCCTCCCAATCAGCTAGGACCCCGGAGGCAGAGAATAGATGGGGGAAGGGCCAGTCAGAGGTGGTATTTAACGGTTCTCTGAACTACTCAAAATTTCCACTACTGGTTCTCCAGAACTGGTCAGAACCTGCTGAATACCACCTCTGATGCCGTGTTTAAGGGGTAGTGTTCATCTTGGTTTCAAGGCCATTGAGCCAGCACTGTCCAAAGACATTTCAGCAGTCAAGTGACCAGCATGATGTCACAGAGCAGTGTTACCTTCCCACCAAAGTGGTACCTATTTATCTACTTGCATTTCCATACTTTCGAACTGCTAGTTTGGCAGGAGCTGGGGAAAGTAACAGGAGCTCACCTCATCATGTGGCACTCGGGTCTCAAACCTGGGCTGTTGGCTTTTCCAGCCAACAAAACCAACATCTTAATGCTGAGCCATCACGCTGTCCCTCTACACTACAGTAGCAACGTAGGAATCCGAAATACATGTTCTGACCCAGCTCCCCAAACATGACAAACTCTCCAAAGCTAACTCAAAGATTCCTTTATTAGGAGCACCAGCAGCCCCAGCAAAAAAATATCCCTCACCACAGGCTAACAAGTCCATCCGGCAGGGAGATTAATAGTTGTGTGCCCCGTCTATTTATCTCTGCCCTCTGCCATTTATCCCAAGAGTTAGGGCATGGCTTCGCTAGCAGCAGTGGCTCTTCCATCCCAAGGATTAGCACACAAATTTCCACTGCTCTCCTCTCCTCTTCCTTCTGCACATCTGTGCATCAGGCACTGGACCCAGCTGTTCCTCTCTTCCTCATTAGCCACCTCCAGACCTGGGGGTTGTTGACTCTACATGTGAAGGCTCTCTCTCTCTCTCTGACAGCTCCATTGCCTCTTCTCCCTTGGAGTTCTCAGGCTGCCTTGATGCTGACCCTGACTCCTCATCTGATTTGGCTGCTGGAGGTGTTGGCAGCTAACAGGCCACAACCAATGAGTATTACAATCTTTGTGGACCAAAAATAGACTTGCTCAATCAAAAGCCAAAAGTGCATTAAGTTCATTGTCCTGATCTCCCAGCAGCTTGGAAGCTATGCAGTCATTATGCAAGCTCTGTAAACAACAGTTCTACCAACATAGCTGCAATATGACGATCAGAAAGGAGCAGGTTGTAGGCCGGAGCGAATGCACACTTTGCAAAATAATGTGTGATATTTATGAAGATTACAGGTGCTGGCAAAGTTGTTGATCAATATTTCTTATTGAGTGAGCATTGGAACACGTGATGCCCTCAAATGCTTAGGTCTAATGATGCAATTACCGTAACTATAAATTTAGTCCTCGGTTTACACAGAACATATGGTATTTGATTTCATTTCAATCAATGTTTGTAATCCCTGCCTTGATGGGCTGTCTCTTTTACATTCTGATAGTTGGGTGAAGACTGGCACTTACAGTTCGTGAGCTGCATGAATGAATGATGGAGCAAAGCTTATGTTTCTTTGGATTCAATCTAATCTTCCTCCCTCCCTCCCTCCCGCCCCCCTCTCTCTCCAATGTTAAAATATTACATTTTTTCATATTCTTCTGCTAACACATGGTTTGTTGAAGAATGGTTGATTAATCAATTAAGTACAATTATTTTAATAAACCAGACCTGACTAGGCACCCATCCTGGCTATGTGGTGGGTATAAGGAGAGCAGAATAAGCAATGAGAGCTTTGTCAATCTCCATGCAAGTTCCATCTTCAGTGACAGCGCAAGCAGCTATTATTATTTAGTCTAATGACAACAATTTGTGGCTGACCAGTGGGCAGAGTACATGAAAGAAGTGGGATGAAGTATAAGGCACATAACAATATAAATAGTGCATGTTTATATCAAATCAACACCAACTAATAGAGCAGGTTGATTTGTTAATGTGTTGGTTTTGGCAGAAGTATTGCTCTCCAAAGAGATTGTTCACCATGTGATTAAAAAAAAATATATGGGCAATTTATAGAGCAAACATAGGGGATTGAATAAAACTGAAGGAAACCCACCAATTCCACCTCTCTACCCCGGTTCCACCACAAAACCGCGATCACCTAAAGGGCGCTCGACGAAACCGCGTAGCTGATGTCATCACAGCGCGACAACAGCGCGGAGAAAAAAGCACGCTGTAAACGCTAAACCTAAAATTAACCCCTAAACCTAAACCTAACCCCCCTAAACCTAATCCTAAACCTAACCCTAAACCTAACCCTTAACCTAACCCTAAACCTAACCCTAAAACTAACCCTTAACCTAACGCTAAACCTAAACCTAATCCTAACCCTTAACCTAACCCTAACCCTAACCCTAACCCTAACCCTTAACCTAACCCTAACCCTAACCCTAACCCTTAACCTAACCCTAAACCTAACCCTAAACCTAACCCTTACCTTAACTTGAATCGGCTTGCTTTAAAAGCGCTATTTAAAGCGCCCTTCTTTCTCCGCGCTCACTGTTGTCGCCCTGTTGATGACGTAGCGACGCGCTTTAATTGGGCGCGCTTTAGTCGAGCGCGGCTTTGTCGTGCCGCGCTCTACCCCACTCTATTTTTCATTACACATTATCAGTGGTTGTTTTCCCTGAGAGTAGATGACACTGGATGGGAAGGGAAAGAAAACCAAGGAATGCACCAAGTTCTTGCATTAAAATTAAATCTGTAAGAAGAGCCTTACTCACTTCATTTCCCAGCCATGGGTCCAGCACAAATTATGTTTACATTCTTCTCTGTCAACTCAAGTTTTGGAAAGTGCCAGGATTAACTGTGAAGATTGGTTGCTTATTTGCACAGTATTAAACCGCTAACTTTGGTTTAATAGAGCCTAGTGGTTGAGCTGAAACAACGTGCTGTTTCAAAAGAAGAAAATCATGTCATAGCTTACCATGATATGCGAACTCAGTTTTCAGCTGACTATAAACACTTCTTTCTTAATTTTAGGTATCCCCCCCCCCTTGGGATATAACAAATATTGAAGGTATTGCAGGATCATTTTTAAGTCTGCCAGATGCTGACAAGGAAACTCAAGCCAAGCAGGAAAGAGCATCTTCCTTAGGTGCTTAAGGACATAAAATTAATTTATGTCCTGGGAGTCGTTTTAATTGAAATCTTCTAACTAATAGCTACGATGGTTTCCGAAACTACATCTAGTGTTTACCGCTCTTTCTTTTTCTCTCTGTTCAAGTTTCTTCTCAAGGAAACCATGGTCAAATTAATTAAGAAAGTGCCCTGTACATCACCTGTTCTCTGTTTTGATGGGAAATAACTAGGATTGATACATTCAGTGGTGGGATTAAAAAAAAAATACTACTGGTTCTGTGGGCGTGGTGTGGCTTGGTGGGTGTGGTTTGGTGGGCATGGCAGGGGAAGGATAGTGCAAAATCCCCATTCCCTCTCCACTCCAGGAGAAGGATACTACAAAATCTTCATTCCCTCCCCGCTCCAGAGGAAGGATATTGCAAAATCCTCATTCCCTCCCCACTCCGGGGAAAAATACTGTAAAATCTCCATTTCCACCACACTCCAAGGCTAGGATACTGTAAAATCCCCATTCCCTCCCCACCCCACTAACCTGCTTTCCAGATCCATTCTCCTGTACAGGGCAACAGAAGAAGACCCAGCCAATCAGCTGGGACTCCGATCAACTGGGACTCGGGAGGCAGAGAAAAATGGGGGTAGGGCCAGCCAGAGATGGCATTTGCCAGTTCTCTGAACTACTCAAAATTTCCACTACCCGTTCGCCAGAACCGGTCAGAACTGGCTGAATACCACCTCTGGATACATGGTTGTAGCCAGAGGCTTTCTAAAGTAGAGATGGTTTGGGGGATTTCTGAATAAATTGTCTGCCAAGCACATTATTAATAAAGTCTTATCGTGGGACCCAACTCAAAAGATCTTGATCTGCACACATGCCATCTCTTTTTTTGTTTTTGCCCGTGCTCTTTCAAGCACATGGAATTGCCATTGTTACCATCCTAATTTCTCCATCCAATGGTCCAGATGTCGCAGATCCTCACAGCTCAATTGGAGGTCTCAGGATGGACAGAACATTGAGCTTTGCTAGACTTATCTTTACCAGTCATCACTGCCACCTTTGAGGCAGTGAAGGAAATGGGAGTATCTGCAGTAATGGATATTGATTGGGAAAATGCATAACTTAAGTTCATATCAATGGCTGAAAATAAATATTGTGCAAGGCTGAATATCAGATGCTAGGGTCAAGCAGCTGAAAAGATTGCTGTTTTGATGGTCATTATCCCCAAAGCAGTTCTCTAGTCACTTGTACAGGATAAGAATGATGAACTTATATAAAATTTCAGTCTAGTCCAGTGGAGTTCTTAACATTAGAGCCATAGTGGTGCAGTGGTTAGAGTGCACTACTGCAGGCTACTTCTATTGACTGCTGGCTGTAGTTCGGCAGTTCAAATCTCACCAGGCTGAAGGTTGACTCAGCCTTCCATTCTTCTGAGATGGGTAAAATGAGGATTGTTGAGGACAAGAGGCTGACTCTGTAAACTGCTTAGAGAGGGCTGTAAAGCACTGTGAAGCAGTATATAACTCTAAGTGCTATTGCTATTTGTTCTGAAAAACAACTATAAAATGGTTTGCTTCTTTAGCATGATTTATCCCGGATGTCAATATTACAAGCCCATTGGAAAACTGTAGATTAATCCTAGAGCAGGTGGAAACACTAGCGTTCTATAACACACAAAGTACCCAGAAATTAAATTACAATTTATTGCAAAATCTGCAGTAGAAGATCACTATTATACCTTTTAATATTTTATTAATAAGGAAGACAACAGTCCCATTAGGTAAACTGGGATTATTTAGGATAACCAGAAGTGGGTCGGATGTGAGATGAGTTCTACCTGGGCATCAAACACAAATCATTAGATTCAAGAAGGTATATTTTTTTAGTTCTCAACCTGAGCCTTTTCTATCCGTTTCTCATTAAATGTTTTTGGAGTTCCAGAAATGGAGCAAAATACATTGGGCAAATCAGAATCTGTCTTGTTTCTTACCTAGAGCTAATGCAGCATTTTTAACAGGCCGACAGCTATGTTCTGAGTTTACCAAAGAGGGAAAGTGTCAAAAGCTGTCAGATCACTTCCCCCTTCGCTGAAGGCATCTGTAGCCTCTCTGAGATCAAAATACAAAACTGAAGGATGGGGAAAGAACTTACATCCAGATTTTCCCTCTGAAGTGGCCTTCTTGATTATATTCTGCTGAAAGTTATGGATTTCTTCAGGAATAAAAATGATGTCCATTAGCTTATTTGAGTGTCTAATCATCTCTAACTCTGTGCAGGGAGTCTGCACTAAGATCTCTTCAACCTGAAACAGTTAATGGATTTAGTACATGTTTGCAGCCTATGTGAAAATATGAGAAACTGGTTGAGGATCTTATTTAAACCATTATCCTCTCTTCCCTCACTTGTTTTCTTTGAGATTTTTTGTCTGAGAGAATGAGGGGGCAGGCCAGGTTGCGTGCAATCTGCGATTGTTTCAAAATCTCTTTTTGTGACACCAACAGCTTAGGAATTTGCATGCCCAGTGTGTCTGTCTTTTTTGAAACACAAGTGGGGAAGCAGAATGTTAACCCAAATAAAGATTCTGAGGGTGTTGAGCACTGGCTGCTCAAAAGGTATGTGGTTGGAATTAGAGAAAATTCTAGACTGCCCTACACATATTTTATTTATTCATTTATTTATATCACTTTTTTTTTTGCAAATAAACCAAGATGGAAAACAACACCTATTCCTCTTTCTTATTTTCCCCATGACAACCTAGTGAAGTGAGTTGGGATGAGGGAGATAACAGAATAAAATAGAATAACATTTGCAGAATTGCAATCTGAGATTCTTTTAAACTTTCCAACTCATGAAAAATGATGAGCTAGCCATGGCTTCGGATATATCTGAAGGCCAAAGCCAAGATTTTATGTGTCTGTATCTGTGCATCTGTGATTTTTAAAAAGTGAATTTCAGACTCTTTTCTTAATATACAAATACTCCTTCTCACATCATGCTGCATTCTTCATTCATGGAGTTACCATCCCACATTATGAATTTGGATGCAGCTTTCTGTGATTGGGAAGTTCTGGATTTTCTGTGAATTGCTGCATATGCAATTCATCTAAAGACATCATAGGAACATAATTTTGGCATGTAGTCAATTATTGGCTTGTCTATTGGTTTATGTTCTCGCTTTACAGCAGGGTGGCTGGGAGCCACATCACTAATGTGATCAAGACTAAGATTTTCCATTTTCCTGCTTTTGGTTTTATTTTCCCTCCCTTCTTCGGTTCACCCCCCTTAACTCAATGGATATAATTTTCCCCTGCCGCTTTTAATTAGTAAATCATCAGGCATAAAGAATCAGGACCATTCCTAAGGTTGCAGCATTGATGGTTTACTAAAGCCTATTATACCCAAGCATCTAGTCAACTAATAGTAATGTTTCCCTGTCCAGTCCTGTTCAACTCTAGGGGGCAATTTCTGGTTCTATTTCTGGTTATGGTTAACAACAGGTACATTAAAGAAAGAAACAGAGTCACTAATCCTGGCTGCGCAAGAACAAGCTATCCGCACAAATGCCATTAAGGCCAAAATCGAAAAATCCTCTGATGATGTCAGATGCAGACTTTGCAAAGAAGTTGATGAAACTGTTGATCACATACTCAGCTGCTGTAAAAAAATCGCTCAGACTGATTATAAATTGCGGCACAATTCAGTAGCACAAATGATCCATTGGAATTTGTGCAAAAATTATAATATTAAAACAGCAACAAACTGGTGGGAACATCAGCCTGAAAAAGTCACCGAAAATCAGATGGTCAAGATCTTGTGGGACTTCCGTATACAAACGGACAAAATACTGGCGCATAATACACCAGACATCACACTGGTTGAGAAAAATAAGGTCACAATCATAGACATCGCAATACCAGGTGATAGCAAGGTCGCCGAGAAGGAACATGAAAAAATCGCAAAATACCAGGACTTAAAAATCGAAATTCAACAACTATGGCACAAACCAGCAGTGGTAATTCCAGTGGTAATTGGCACACTGGGTGCTATTCCAAAAGCACTGGAATTACATTTAAAACAGTTAAAAATTGACAAAATCACCATCAGTCAAATGCAAAAAGCCGCACTGCTTGGATCTGCACGCATATTGCAAAAATACGTTACAACGTCCTAGGCCCCTGGGTGGGGCCCAACTAGTAACCAATGCCAAATCCGGCGAAACAACTGGCCGCTGTGATACAATTGCATAATAATAATATATAATAATATATTACAAAAATTAAATCTGTAACAATTCACATATACAGTTTCCCAAATCAACTAATTTTAAAAGTTAAAATCAATTAATTTTATTTTAAACCCGAAAGAAAACTTACCAAAACTTTAAAAGCTCTCTCGGGAAGCTCCACTCTAATTTATTCGGGAAGGATAATGATTCAAAGCCAATCTACTTTCTGGAGAAAAACTGCCTCATAATATAGGAGCTGTATATTGAGAAATATCTCCCTCTGGCCTCAACCTTCCTAACCCCATGATAGTGGGAAATGACAAACACAGTTTCCTGATAAATTCTGATCAGGCGGGCATGATTTTTATTAAGCAGGACCAATTGCTCAGTATGGCAACAATTTGTGGCCACTGCATGACCAAGACTGGCAGGTGTAATCAGAAGGAGCTAATCTAGATAAAAATGTAGATTTCTGAATTCTGGCTTGAGCTTATTTGATCTGAACAGGTATTGTGTGCTGCAGAAAAACAATATCGATCAATTGGGATCTGTGTTAGAAATATGTCAAAGTTTGCTGAAATGAAGTTGGAACTGCTGAATCTTCTGGGAAATCAACCTTGCTTGACTTGGTTGATTAGCCAGTTGGTTGTGGTCATCATGTAGCATCAATAACTGGAGACATTCTAATTTAGGAGTGAACAAACTTGGTAACTTTAAGACCTGTGGACTTCAGCTCCCAGAATTCCTCAACTAGCCATGGTGGCTGGAGAATTTTGGCAGCTGACGTTCACAATTCTTAAAGTTGGCACGGTTGGATATCTGTGTTCTAATTGGAGGTGATTTGAGCATTCCCTTATTGTAACCATCTCCTAAACCTTTTTTTGAGAAAGCCATTAGTAGGTTCCAAAAATCTTGAATTAATACCAAACACAATGAAGACACTTTTAAGCAGAAGATAACATTTGTACAAATAATTCCCATTAGTGGGGAGAATTGAGACAGCTTATAAAATCATTATCTCATTGGGTGCCATAATAAATACACCATCACTCACGGTCAAAAAGAAGACTTGGTTGTCTTGCTTTTCCAACTACCTGTAGAGTTGTAAAACCTCACCCCCCCCACCCACCCCTGCTTTCAGACACAGAGCAATTATTTTAGGATGACCAAAATGATTAAACATTTTACCACCTCCTTCCTTTCCTCTATATTAGGAGAAAATGAGATGTAGAAATCTGTAGGTCTTCTAAATTGCCACCACCTTAATAAAATGACAGGTAAGGGACATGGAGGCAGGGATGTATATCCTATAAATCAAGACTAGGAGGAGGTAAAAGGATGAAGTTTAATCAGAGTTTGTAGGAAACCATTCTCCGTGCACTTTCATCTTGCTGCTGGCTCATTTGTCTTCTCCAGTTTTTGTGTTTGCCATCTGGACATTTACTCTGGTATCAACAATTTCGGAAGGTGCAAGAAAGATAGGAAAAGGGAACACTGGGATCCATGAAATGATGAGTTAACCACACATGTGCGCTCTTTCTCTCTCTCTCTCTCCCACCAACCTCCCACTTTTTCCCCATCTTACTTTTGTAAAAAGAATGTGTATCAGTTAAAGTCTGGCTATGGAGCGACACGTTCAGGGCTTTTTTTGTCAATGACAGAGTTCCAATGTTATAGAATTGGAGGCAGGCAGTGGGGAATCCAAATGAAAGCATTTCCAAAGTATGACTATCTGCTTGAACCCATTTAGTGGCATCACCACTCTTGGGAATTGGTTCTGTCATCAAAGTGCCATTAGGACATTTCTTGCCAGCTTTCAGTCTGAGGGACGTCATAGTGGCTCAGCAGTTAAGATGCTGGCCTTGTCGGCTGCAAAGCCAGCACCCCAGGTTCGAGACCTGAGCTCCACACAATGGATTCAGCTCCTATCTTCATCCCACCTCCTGGCAATAGACTGATCAAGAAGCAGACAGGTAGGCAAATAGACTCCAAGAAGCAAAGTGCATTCAGAAGATAGTTCAGCTTGCTTATTTATTGACTTCCCACTTCTATCTTTTGTCTCTTCCCTTGTATTTGTCAGTTCTTTATTGGGTTGCTGGTCTTGACCTTTGCCAGGCCTTTATTGGGTTGCTGGTCTTGACCTTTGCCAGGCCTTCAACTCAGTTTACAGTTGCCACCTTTTGATCTAGGTACAAGGGGCTCTTTCCTTCTAAAGGGTCTGCCTCTGTTTTCATGTCAATGGACTGTTGAAGATGTATGTCTTCTTGCCTGGCAGCCAGTAATCCTCTGAGCTTCCAAAAAAATATGTTCTCCCAGGGGGAATTCTTAAGTTGAGTCAACTCTGGTTGGAATAAAACATTAGTGGCAGAAAAGAGGAGTGAGTATGACTGACTACGGCTATGAATCTTGGTTTGAAATGACAAGGGTAATAAAGCAATAATATCTATTTTTATGCCCAAAGGAACTCTCTCAGGTAAACTCAGCTGACAGAGAATGATGTCCTAAAGTTACCCAGCATTTGGATTTGAAATGGGTCTCCCTATTCCAATGCCAACATTTTAAGCATACTATGGCAGTGACCTAATGTTCTGTGCATTTAAATCATCCCATGATGATTTAAATGCACCCATCTCATTTCATCTCAAGTGTTTCCTGTCTCACATATGAAGACAGGTATGACAACATTGACCAGTATTGTCCGAAAACATTGTTAAGGTAATAAGGTGTCAGAATGGTCAAACAATTGGCAACTCCAAATCTCAACCAACAAATTATTTGTCTTACACATTTGCAAAAAAAAAAATCAGAACACCAAATACAAGCTGGGTGGATATGACCTCGTAGACAACCCTCACTCTCTCAAGGACCTTGGAGTACTCATCTCAAAAGATCTAAGTGCCAGAGCCCACTGTAACAGCATTGCCAAAAAGGCATTAAGAGTTGTTAACCTAATCTTGCGAAGCTTCTTCTCCAATAATATTGTACTGCTAACTAGGGCATACAAAACCTTTGCTAGAGCAATTCTCGAGCACAGCTCGCCTTCCTGGAATCCACACTGTATATTGGATATTAATACAATTGAGAGAGTCCAGAGGTATTTCATAAGAAAAGTACTTAACTCCTCTATTCACAATAGAATACCCTATGCCAGCAGGCTTGAAATTTTGGGCTTGGAAAACCTAGAAGTATACTGCCTACGCAAAATTATTCACCACAATGTCCTACCTGTCAATGCTTACTTCAGCTTCAACCACAATAATACATAAGCAAAAATTGATACAAACTCAAGGTAAACTGTTCCAAACTCAATTGCAAAAAATACGACTTCAGCAACAGAGTATTCAATGCCTGGAATACACTACCTGACTCTATTGTTACATCCCCAAACCCCCATAATTTTAATTTAAGGCTGTCTATTGTCAACCTCATTCCATTCCTAAGAGGTCTGTAAGCCTATTGTCCCTATCCTACTGTCTCCATTTATTCATACCCATTTACTGTGTTCATATTTAAGTTTATACTTATATCTGTTGTGTTTTACATGTTTGACAAACTAAATAAATGAAATGAAATAAGCAGGAAATACTTCCCCATCACTGTTTGAAAGGACAAGTTATCACTACATTGTATTCTCAGTAGATGGCAGCAGAAGTGTATATTAGATGGAAACTAATTTCTGATTGGTTCAGAGCGCACATGCTTTCATTTAAATTGTTTATTGGAATCAAAGTGAATTCTGTTTGCACAGTGGGAATCGCTGATCTTGGATAACAGAGAGGATACCTAATGCATTTAGACTTTCCAGTGACTAAAGTTCAGGCAATTTGGAATTTCTGCCTTAAGGTAATTGAAGTTGTAACATCCAAAAATTCCCCAGAAGCTGTAAGGATTATTCTGTCATGCAAATGCTGACCGGTTCATACAGCGTTATGGAATTCTTTGACATTTTTGCAGCACACATTATTTTTGTTTGCTGGGATTTTGTACATAACTGGTAGAGTAATATCAATATTTCATTGCTGGATTGTAGGTAGGGGAGGAATCTGAGATATTCATAAATTCTCCCTAGTAATCAGTGAGAATTTCTTTTGTGCCTTTTTAAAACCAAGAATGAACTTAAATGCATGCATCTCTTCATAAATAAGATAGGAAGCACATGAGACTGAACAATTTAAATGCGAGAGAAAGTTAGACCACTACCGTATTATGTTTCACATGTTGGACTTAGAATAGGAAGATCTGCTACAAATCCACATGAACTATAAAGTTTACTGGGTGACTTTGGATATCAAATTAGACCAGATCCTGTGCTCAAATTAATGAAATGAAGATGGGCCATAAGTGTTTTTTTTAAAAAATAGACTATATTTTTTGGGACTTGTTTCTTAAGAATTAAAAATTAAATTCTCAGCTTGAATAGCTTGAATTTATTCAACCATGTTTGTAACATCATACAAATTTTGCCACTTAATGTCTCCGTAGAAGAGAATATTTGTAGCTCAGAGTTGAACGATGAGGTATTTAGTGCTCTTTGAGTTGGTGGTTTTCTTTCAGTGCACTGTTGATGTCACCTAGTTTGGTAATGAAACATCTGCAATAAAACCACTAAGCTCAGAGAGCATCAAGGACTACACATTAATGTTTTTCCATTAGGCTGCATTAATATCTCATTATATGGAACATAATAATGTGATAGAATAACAGATTTGGAAGGGACCTTTGAGGTCTTCTAGTCCAACCCCCTGCTCAGGCAGGAAACCCTACACTACTTCAGACAAATGGTTATCTAATCTCTTCTTAAAAACTTCCAGTGTTGGGGCATTCACAACTTCTGGAGGTAAGTTGTTCCACTGATTAATTGTTCTAACTGCCAGGAAATTTCTCCTTAGTTCTAAGCTGCTTCTCTCCTTGATTAGTTTCCACCCATTGCTTTTTGTCCTGTCCTCAGGTGTTTTGGACAATAGTTTGACTCCCTCTTCTTTGTGGCAGCCCCTGAGATATGAGAACACTTGTCATATCAAAGATCATGTAGGGATACTCACTCATTGACACAAAGAACTGGAACTGGTGACTTGGAACAGTATCTTCTGAAGCTTCATGGAAACGGCTAAGAAAGCAAGTAATTACAATAAAGTTAGACAATCTGAGATACTCTAAATTATTATGTCCAGTCTGCTCCTTTAGCAAACTCCACTTTTTTTTACCTGAAAAGGATGAATTCTGCAAGACCAAGTCCTTTCTCTAAAGGTGGGGTAGGGAGTGTTTCATTTTGTGTCTTCCCTGTACTAATAACAGAAAAACATAGTTGGAAGGGACCTTGGAGGTCTTCTAGACCAACCCTCTATTCAAGCAGGAGACCCTATACAATTTCAGACCTGTGGTTGTCCAGTCTCTTCTTAAAAGCCTCCAGTGATGGAACACCCACAACTTCTGAAGACAAGCCTTCCAGTGGTTAATTGTTCTCTCTGTTTTCTCCTTAGATCTAAGTTGCTTCTCTCCTTGAGAATGGATTACCATTCAATGGATTACCATTGTTTCCATCCATTATTTCTTGCATTGCATTCTGGTGCTTTGTAAAATAGGTTAACCTCCTCTTCTTTATGGTCACCCCTCAAATATTGGAACGCTGCTATGTCAGAGTTTGTTGCAGAAATCAAATCAGGTGACTGATTCAGCAGGATTCATTAACTTCTCTTTATATACATAATAACAAATGAAGTAATATATACAATACCAAGAGTGGTTCTTCAGTTTCAGATCAGAGCAGCAGGCTGCAGGCACAGACTAGTTTCAGTTTCAGTTCTCAGAGCTAATCCACACCCAGGCTCCTTACTGTCTCAGCTCCCATTGGCTGACCTTGTTACTAAGCCCTATACATTGGCTGACCTTGTTACCATGTCTCTGCCAGTCATGAATTCTCGGACATGCTATCATGTCCCCCCTGGTCCTTCTTTTCACTAGACTAGGCATACCCAATTCCTCCAACTGTACCTTCTATGTTTTAGCCTCCAGCTCCCTAATCATCTTTGTTGTTTTTTTCTGCATCCTTTTCAGAGTCTCACAATCTTTTTAAAATAACAATATTGAAGATAATAATAGATAATATTAGATAAAAATATTTTTTTCTGATGAACTAAGGGGAAGACATCTGTCAGTTTCTTCCTTCTATTTTTTGTATATTAGACTTCAATTTAGATTACTTATCCTCTTCTTAAGACTTTTTGTTTATGGCAACTGGCGACTGCAAAGGAAAGATGTTTCTAGTCTGTACACTGTAATTATGAAACTATCTTCCCAAGCTGAATCTGCTGCTGGGGAAATAATTGCTATTTCAAGTTTATAATATTAAAAGTTGCAGATTACTTCTTTTAATGGGTAATTATAATGTTTTGATTCTTTTGTTATGCTGGAGTCAGGACATTTCAGGCTGGCCACGTTACTGTTACTAGAACCTCTGGTAGCTGACATCCTGCTTTCCCATTGCAAATTGGATGCTTCATAAGCTGTACTTGAAGCTGAAGATGTCATAAGAAACCAATATACATGGTAATTAAAGCTGTTTTAAAAGAAGGAATATGTTCACTAAAAATTCTCAGCACAGCAGATTCCAATGCCTGGTGGAAAAATAATTGTCTTAAATTGGAAGTCAACAACAAGTAGATTAAAATTCAGGTCAACCACCTGAGACTGGGAAGTCCATAATTCAAACATAAGGTCAGTGAAAGCTTTATTTTCCCACTTCCCAGGCAATTTAGGGATTTACTACTTTGCTAGGTTTATAATGAAAAGAGGGTAGATCCCACGTCTAAGCAGTCTAGGCCTTACTACTTCTTTGGAAGTGTCCTGATAGGCCCTGCAATGAAAACACAAAACATTTAATGGAGAAGAGGCCATGAGGCTACTAAGGTGTTCCATCTCCATTTCTTCTTTGTGTAGAGGAAGAAGGAGAAGATTGGGTCTTAATGTTCCTCCTTAATGTTTGATCATTGTTGATCATCTGAGATGATCCACAAAACTAAAGAAATGGACACACCTTAAACACAATACTTTGTTTAGGACCTCCAAATAACCTTAGCTGCAAAATGCCAGGAGAATCATGATGAGATTTACCCTTCTTAATTGCTATTGTGGAAAAGATGGTGGAGATGATGGGGCTACAATAGCAGATTCCAAAATGCAATATTTGCACTTGGTATTATTTTAAATGGTTTCAAACCACCCCTGAATGGTTACAAGCCATCTTTGAGTGTCGAAAGGAACAACAAGGCAGAGAAAATAATTCAGTAATACATACATGGTATTTGGGGGGGGGGAGTTAGAAATAATCATCCCCAAGAAGAAAGAAGCTCATTCCTCCACTCGTAAAAGGATAATTTTGGATCCAATGTATTCTATGATTTTTCTGGACAATTAAGTGAAATTGAGAACATTTTATGAACCCTGAAGACCCTTGCAAAATTCCTGAATTTGTGGCTTACTTGAACGGTAAGCGGAAAAGAATCTGACTCAAGAGTTCTTTATTGCCATCTTAGACCAGGACAAATTAAGAAGAACAGCAGCATTTTTGAAGTAGATTGCTAGTTGTACATCATTACCCTAACCCTAACCCTAACCCTGGCTTTTGTATTTATTTTTTAGAGACACATAGAACTTTTTTTTCTTTTGTTTTCTATGGAGATCTGCCTGCCTGCCTGCCTACCTATCTACCAGTGGTGGGATTCAATTTTTCATTTTTTTTTTACTACCGGTACTGTGGACATGGCTTTGTGGGTATGGCGTGGCTTTGTGGGCATGGTGTGGCTTTGTGGGCATGGCGTGGTTTGGTGGGCGTGGCATGGTTTGGCGGGTGTGGCAGGGGAAGGATACTGTAAAATCTCCATTCCCTCCCCACTCCAGGGGAAGTTTATTGCAAAATCCCCATTTCCTCCCGATCAGCTGGGACTCGGGAGGCAGATAATATATGGGGGCAGGGCTAGTCAGAGGTGGTATTTACCAGTTCTCCAAACTACTCAAAATTTCCGCTACCGGTTCTCCAGAACTGGTCAGAACCTGCTGAATACCAACTCTGCTGCCTACCTACCTTTATATACTGTCTTAGCCAAGATAAAATCCTGCCAGTTTAGGCATGCATGAATAGCATAAAAGGTGTTGGGGTTTCTTGGGAAGGATGCATAGAATATCAAAAGGACTAGACTATTTTCTCATGAGGAGGATGTACATATCGTGTTTCCCCGGAAATAAGACTGGGTCTTATTTGGGGTTTGTTTGTTTTTGGACCAAAAGACCTATTAGGTCTTATTTTAGGGGGATGTCATATTTTGCAGCCACCCGCCTCCATCCCACCATCTGCTTGCCCGGGGCTTCAATGGTTTACATGGCTTCCCAGGGCAGACACAATAATGATCTTCTTCAGAGTGTTGCTTTGATGTGTCAACCTCTAGCATTTGTTCTAGCTGCAAATTCAATGACCAGTGAGTGATAGGAAAGACTGCAAAATATATGAGTCTCTCTGGAAACTATCGACAGAATTGCTGATCTCCCTTTTTTCTGAAGAAATGTTTTAGCAGGAAGAGTTGAGGACAACTTTAAAGCAAGCCCTGTGGTCTCCTATATCCTTCTCAAAGTTAGGAGGACAATGAAGCTATCACCAACATATGACTTTTTTTCCCTTTGTTTCTTGTGGGTTTTCATTCGGAAACTGGGTTACATCTCTTGCACAGCATGCATAATTAATTGGGAGCTATTTCTTACTTCCATAGGGAATTGTTGTTATTGCTTAGGGTTTATACATGTGTGTGTGCGCGCAAGTGTACACAACTGCTAGCCTTTTACACTGTTTTTTAAGGAAGAATATTTTCCATCTCGCCACAATTCTTTCATGCTCTTTTACTAAATATACTGATATCTCCCTCCTTTTCCCCCCAAATATGCATGCTGTAAAGTGTAGAAAACCATAAAAAATGATGTTGACAAACTATTTTATAGCAATTAGTAAAACATGAATTAAGCCCAAGGAGGAAGAAAACATTAGAAAGCTACTCTGCCTTAACTCTCTTGAGTATAAGAGGGTGGGAGTGAAATGCTGGCAATTTCACTAACCTGGCCTACTTTGAGGGATTGATAATAAGTGAGCTTTTAATTCCCTGTCCATTGTTAATTTAGCACCCTGTTCCTGTTATTATTATATTAAAAAAAACACTCTTGAATCTGTGGTGTTGGTAGTGTTATAATCAGTTGCCTACAGCAAAACTCTCAAAAGAAGGAAGAAAAGGAAGGAAAGAATGAAAAAGAGGAAGGGAGGTTGGGAGGAAGGAAAGGAAGGAAAGAAGAAAAAGAAGAAAGAAAGAAAGAAAGAAAGAAAGAAAGAAAGAAAGAAAGAAAGAAAGAAAGAAAGAAAAGCAGTGTTGGGAAAGGGAGAAACAGTGGGAAGAGTGAGTTCAGCTTTTTTATAGGGTCTTGATTTATTCATGTGGATTTTATGCTACTCATATTAGAGTATTCTACCATTCAGGAGAATTCAAGTGTAGTTATCATTCATAATCTCTTTCCAGTCATGTACATTTTCTAGTTAGTTACCTGGATTTCTTTCTGGAAGTACTTTGGTTAGAATGTTGGATTGGAAACAAGGAGAATCTGATTCAAATCTTCTCCAAGCAACACAAGGACACCAAATGACACTGGGCCAGTGTATTAATGAATAAAGGAGGAATTAAATTACAAGAGAGAGCACACTACTTTGAGTTCTTGAAAAGACATGGGGTATAAATCTAATCAACAAGCTCAAGGTTCCGATTTAGGCACTGATCAAAGAACAAGAAACTAAATCCCTTTTTGAAATATGAGAGGTAGTTGGTTGGCTGTTACTGAAAATTCTTGGTCAAATTCAAGGCTAGAGAAGTAACAAAGAAAAAAAAAAGTCTGCTTGTGGATATAGACGACACAGACTAGAACTATAGGCCATTCACCACCATCATCATCATTTTAGCCATTGTCTATCTATGACAGGATGAAGGCTTCTTCCGCATGTTTCCAACCAGGAGTGGGATTCAGCCGGTTCGTACTGGTTTGGGTGAACCGGATGCTAATTTGCATCTGATTCGCTGAATTGGTTGTTGCAAGGATCGGCTTGCCCACCCTACCCCACCTCTCCCAGGAGTCTCCATGCGGCCCGTTCATCATGCCAGGTAAGTGCAGGGCCCTCACGGAGGCTGTGGGAGGGCAAAAAACTGGGTTACCAGAAGTTCCAGAAGTCTGGAAACTCTCCCATTTTTGGCTTCTAGAGGGCCTCCAGAGCCTGGGAGAGGCTGTTTTCACCCTCCTGGAGGCTCAGGGAAAGCCTCCGCAGCCTGGGGAGGGTGAAAAACACCCCCCTGGCAGTGAGGAGGCTAGGTAGGCCACACCCACCCAGCAACCAGGCAGAGGACCAGTTGTTAAAATTTTCAATCCCACCCCTGTTTGCAACCCATACCGTCCTGGGCTTTCTTTTGCTAGTTGTGCCTTCAATACCTGCTGATGTAGTTGATCCATCTTAGTTTAGGTTTCTTTTGTGGGAACTTTGGATCAAGTGGGATCCATTCCATGACTGCCTTGGTCCACCTGCCATCAGTTCTTTTTGCTATGTGACCAGCCCATTTCCATTTCCATTCTTTTTCTCTCTTGATGATATCGTATGCTTTCTTTTGTTATCTAACCCTTGTGCGGATCTTTCTATCTTGTCTTGTAATGCTGAGCAGGTATCATCCCATGGCTCTTTATGCCACTTGTAGCCGTTGGATTGATTGTGAGGTTAGTGTCCATGTTTCACCGGCATATGTTAAAGCAGGTAGCAGACACTGATTGAAAACTTTTCAGGAATAAGGGGAGGTTGTAGAAGCACTTATATATTGAATTGAGAAGAGATTTTTGTCTCTGAGTATCGAGATATATGTCATTATATCCCCCCCACCCAAAAAAGTATTACATACAGTATTCCTATCTGCCATGATACTATTTGGAAATATCATCATTTTTCACCTATCCCTACCTCAGAATTATTCCAAAAGTAAAAAGCTTTCCTATTATCATAGTTATCTTCATATTATCATAAGAAGATGCACTGAGCCAAATCCAGCATCACATACAATACATCGGAAGAAAAAAACAGGGAGATAAAGGGTGAGCAATATACCATCATCTCCTCATCCCATTTGGAGCAGTTTGTGATAATAATGTTGGACCGGCCCGTGGTGATTCTGCCAGCAAAAACAGAGCCCCCTACTGGCAGAGTGTTGCAGGAGGCCATCGCAGCAGGAAAAAGAGCTCATGAGGGCCATGTGTGGCAACCCTGAGCTCCATTTTCACTGGCAGAGGATTGCAAGAGGCCATCGCAGCCGAAAACAGAGCTTGTGAGCCCGTTTTCCCTGTCAGAGCAGTCGGGCCACCACAGGCGCCCCTGACACAAGTGACGTCGAACTGGCCATGCTCACCATGGCCATGTCCCCCCCTCCCGAGGTCAAACACAACCCCGATGTGGCCCTCAATGAAATCAAGTTTGACACCCCTGAGCTAGAGACAAACCCATGATGGAAAATGGAAACAGTCCCTTTAAAGCTCTTATGTTTGCCCTAACTTTACCTTCAGTTCATTCCCTTTAAATGGAGTCCCATCCCCATGGCAGCAGAATCGCAAGAGGTTGGAGAATGAATGAAGCACATATCCACAAGAGGCAGAACTATTAAATTAATCTGTCTGTTGAGAATGTAGATGCTTTCATTTTCTTTCCTGCTCTTCACACAAGAATTGTCATCTATGAAGAGTTAATTATTTCCCCAGGAACTCTTGGTATAATGGCACCTGTGGGCAATGTGTCTTACAGCCCTAGATATTTGTTTGGTTCCTATTTTTAAGTTCAATTGACTATTCAATGTTTAGATGAATATGTTTATCAGGAAAAAAAAAACCTTCAGATTGGGCAATACTGAAAATTAGGGTCCAGTTTTCAATTTAAAGAATAGATACCTATCAAGGAAGGTGCATTCTGAATGAGAACATCATGAGAACATATGTCAAGTTGAGTGAATTTGCATACAAAATGCATATTTTGAGGAATGTAGCATACATAAATGCACTCAGACAAATCATTATATGCTTCTACCAATATTTGCAGAAATCAAATGCGACAGGTTTATGATTGAATAGCCATGCAGGTAACAACAATGAAAGGGATTGATTTAATTCTACTTATTACATAAGGATATAGTTTTGGGAGTGGTTGTCTAATCATATCAAATGCAATAACTCTTCTCCCAATTTTTACACACGTTTCATTTGAATATGATCTTTGTCTTTTGCTTTCTAAAATCTATTGCTCCTCTTGCAACCACAACTGGGAAAAATATCTCTTGAAAACTATTATGTGTGTGTGTGTCTGTCTGTCTGTCTGTCTCTCTGTCTGTCTATCTATCTCTATCTCTATCTCTATCTCTGTATCTATCTCTATCTCTGTATCTATCTCTATCTCTGTATCTATCTCTATCTCTATCTCTATCTCTATCTCTATCTCTATCTCTATCTCTATCTCTATCTCTATCTCTATCTCTATCTCTATCTCTATCTCTATCTCTATCTCTATATCTATATCTATATCTATATCTATCATATATAAATCCCAGTAAGAGTATGGCTAGCTGATGAGAGCTAAATAGCTTGAAATAGATCTATACTAGTCTCCCTTTATTTATTTATCAGCACAAATACAACATATATATATGAATGATAGATAGATAGATAGATAGATAGATAGATAGATAGATAGATAGATAGATAGATAGATAGATAGATAGAGATGTGCTAGTCGTTCCCGATTCTAGGGGGAAGTGGTCATCTCTGTTTCAAAGCCAAAGCACCAGTGATGTCCAAAGACATCTCTGTGGTCATGTGGCTGGTATGATTAAATGCCAAAGGCACACGGAACGCTGTTCCCCGTACCAAAGGTAGTTCCTATTTTTCTACTTGCATTTTTTACGTGCTTTCGAACTGCTAGGTTGGCAGAAGCTGGGACAAGTCACAGGAGCCAATCCGTTATGTGGCATTAGGGATTCGAACTGTCGAACTACTGACCTTTCTGATCGACAAGCTCAGTGTGTTAGCCACTGAACCACTGCGTCTTCTAGGATATTGATAATGGAAAACCCAAAGATTTTGCAAACTTACTTCTATAAAGGTTGTCTTTATGGAGGCTATGTTCATATGCCCTTCCTTGGAGTCATGAGACATTGAGCTTAACTTAAAGGAAAGTTTATGTTATCCTGCATCCATGTTCAGGTCTGGAGAACTTCACTGAGATAGCTAGCAAGCATGAAACTGTTTAATATTCCATTAAGCATCTAGCTTTTATCATCATACTGAAGACTATGCAGTCCAAATTTCTGGATTCGACAACCTGGTGCTTTAAACACTACACCAAATTGGGTCTGTAAACCTGGACATGTCCCTGCAATTTTTTAGGCAGCATTTTCAGAAGGGATTTGCCATTGTCTGCTTTCCAGGGTTAAGAGAGAGTGACTGGCCCAAGGTCATCCAGCTGGTTTCGTGCTTAAAGTGGGGCTAGAACTCACAATCTGCCCGTTTCCAGTCTGATGCCTTAACTGCTACACCAAACTGGCTCTTTTCAGTGTATATAAGGTTATTCCCTATTTGGGATGCCAGTCAGTTCCCAGCATTGTTTGAAGCCAGACTACCAAACGGAAACGTATTCAGAGGCTTAATTCAGTTTGTTTATTATACAGTAACTGACTCATTCAAAAACAAAGCAATCCATTTGTGAATGATATACTTAAGCACAAGTCAACGTTTTAAAAAAGCATTTGGAAGTATATACATGTGTGTGCATATTAAGGAGAGAGAGAGAAAGAGAGAGAGAGAGAAAGAACCCAAATTGAAATTAAAAGAAAAACCAAGACGATTAAGTGTAGTTTTGCAAGGCTCAGCTGCAGAAAAGAGGCATTTAGCAACTGGTGACTGAGATGTTTTCCAAATTAGGCAGCAACCAGTTCCATCAATAATTAATGATCACAGGCTTTGTTTGGAATGCACTGATGTACTACTACTACTATTCCAGTCGCATCTGGTGTGCATGTGCAAATGTGCATTTCTGCAAAACTCATTGGTTTGTTTCCATATATCCTACTCTAAGAAGTACTATTACAGAGGATTGTTTTGGCCCCCTGGCCGTCGGCAAATGTGACATAGGTATAGGTATAGGTATAGGTATTTTATTTGTATGCCGCCCTTTTCCCTGGGGGGACTCAGGGCGGCTCACAGTTCAAAGGGGGGGAGGACAAACCAAGTTAAACACATAAGACAATACATTGTTAAAAGCACAACATTCATACAATTCGGGTGGGGTTAAGGTCTTTCGCCCCAGCCTGTCAGGACAGCCAGGTTTTAAGGGCTATGCAGAAGGTCTGGAGGGTGGTGAGGGTACGAATCTCCACGGGGAGTTCGTTCCATAGGGTCGGAGCTGCCACCGAGAAGGCTCTCCTCTGCGTGGTTGCCAGTCGACATTGACCGGCTGATGGAACTCGGAGGAGGCCTAATCTATGGGATCTAATTGGTCGAGTGGAGGTAATTGGCAGTAGGCGGTCTCTCAAGTACCCAGATCCAATACCATGCAGGGCTTTGTAGGTGACAAGTAGCACCTTGAAGCGCACCCGGAGATCGACAGGTAGCCAGTGAAGCTCGCGGAGGATAGGTGTTATGTGGGTGAAACGAGGTTCACCCACGATCGCTCGCGCGGCCACATTCTGGACTAGCTGAAGTCGCCGGATACTCTTCAAGGGCAGCCCCATGTTCCACTTTTGCCACAGAGAGCAATTGGATGTCCCTGGGGTCCAGACATTCCCCTCCTCCTCCACCACCACCACCTGGCCTCCCAATTGTCCACTCAGTGTTTTGATCCAACTCCCCAAACACGACAAACTCTCTGACGTGAACTCAAAAGATTCCTTTATTAGGAATGCCGGCAGCCCCGGCAAAAAGTTTGTCTCCCAGGCTAACAAGTCTGCCCAGCTGGAAGATGAATAGTGGTCTGCCACATCTATTTTCCACCCCCTGCCTTTATCCATAGGTGGTATTCTTCTGGTTTGCCCCAGTTTGGGCAAACTGGTAGCAGTGGCGGCGGGAGGCTCTGCCCACCTGGCCATCACAGATGCTCTGAGCATGCACAGAAACACCATGTGTGAGTGAAGTGAGCGTGCAAGTGAGTTCTGAACTGGTAGCGAAGGAAAGAGAAAACTATTACTGCTTTTATCCCCAGAGCTAGGGTGGGGCCTCACTGTCCCAAGGATCAGCCCATATATTTCCACTGCTCTCCTCTCCTCTGCCTTCTGCACATCCGCCTGTCAGCCCTGGACCCAGCTGTTCCTCCTCTTCTTCATCAGCCACCTCCATACCTGGGGGCTGTTGACTCTCCATCTGAGGGCTGACAAATGGCCCAGGCTCTGCCTCTCTCTCTGCCAGCTCCATTCCCTCTTCCCCCTCGGAGCTCCCAGGTTGCCCTGATGCTGACCCCATCTCCCACGCCACCTCCTCCTTCGATTTGGCTGCTGGAGGGGCCAGCAACACTCAGTTGCTTTTCTTCCATTACTTTTGCCTAGTGCTGTCTTTGTCTGCATCCCCCTGACTGGCCTGCAACTCCTTCTCACAAGAAGCAGAAATACCAGCAAACACCACTTGGCTGTTTACCATCATATTTTACTTTAGTTGGGAACGTTTTAGTGCCTTGTCCTTCCTCAAAACCTGGAACTGAGGAAACTTGATGAATATATGCAGAGCAAACAGCAGGAGAAAGAGGAGGGCAGAGATTCCCCCCCCCCACACACACTGAATAACTAGTTTGCACAAGTGAAAACAACATAATATGATGGATATTTTCTTGGCATCATCTAATTAAAAAAGGAAGTCTGGTACTAATGCCTTTTCTGCATATTTTAAAATGATCGGTGCAAATTAACTGTTTCATTCCTTACTTTTGCATACAAAAATACACATTCTAGCTTCTCCCTCCCCACCAACATAAAAGTAGGCCTCTCAAATGGTCATCTAAGTAGAGCAGAAGAGAAATGATAAAACTCAGCCTGGAAGAGATCAGCTGGTATCTGGGAAGAAGATTGGAGCGGGTTGCACTCTCTAAAGCACCCTTACCAAGCGGAACAAATAGCTTGATCCAATCTACCTGTAGAGTACTAAAGTTAAATATTGCTTAGAACCCCAACTGCTCTAGAATGGTAGTTCTCATGAAGATACAATGCTCCATTGCCAGGAGGTAACCAGTGAAGAAGGCAAGGGGAAGAAACTAGCCAATACCATCAAACTGGCCAAGGACAAGCTTGCAGTATATTTCCCATTTGGAAAACAAAACAAAACACAAGAACTTGCCAAAGGACGATGAGGCTATGTAGATTTGCTAATGAAGGTCTTCTGGGTGCTATTCATTGGCTGGGAAGCCAGACATCTCCTGCTGAGTGAGACAGATTGATTTGAGCTGGTGTTGTTGCTAAACTTCTCTCCCACTGTCCCTTTTGACATTTTATTTTCTGGGGAGTTTATTTTATTTATTTTTGTCTGTCTGGGGGTTGATTGAAGTTGGAGACATTGGGACTGTTGTCACTAGTATAGCTACCATGCTATGCCTCTTTCTATCACTACAACTTCCCTAACATCTTGTAGTGAGAAAGAGGCATTAAAATACAAATTGTAACAACATTTCTTTAGAGATGTAAACTGTATTGCATAAAAAAAATCTGCAATGATGGCCTTTGGCTTGTGGGAGCAACCCATTGCTACTTAACTTTGCAGGATGTTAACTATTGTAGGCTTGTAAAAAAATTCAGACCACACATTTTTTTCCTCTCCCTTTTTTATAAGACAAACCGGGGGCGGTAGAGCAAAATTTAATATCCATGTTCTTGACTGTAGATGAGTGTGAAGCCTGGGATAAAGAGAATAATCTGACTTGGTTTATATGGTATGCTAGGACACAAGGTGGTTGTTTGCTTCTTTGTAGCTCAGCTTTACTGAATGAAACCATGGTTTCACTCCCCCCCACCAGCTCTATTCATGCCATGATTTAGCTAAATTATTGTATGAATCTTAGCAGATTGTGTGATTTCCCTCTTCTGATTTGCACCTTTGTTTAGCTTTTGGCTTCCCCAAAGTTTTGGGAAAAACAAAACAGATGTGGGTTTGGGGACTTGGAATTAGGCAAAAAGACAAAATGCACACCTGTGCATGTGGTATCTTGTTCAATAGTAGTAACTTTGAGAGGGATTTTGGAGTCCTAGTGGACAATTATTTAAATAGGAGCCAGCAGTGTGCAGCAGCTGCCAAAAAAACCAACCCAGTTCTAGGCTGCATAAAGAGAGGGATATAATCAAGATCATGTGAAGTGTTAATACCACTTTATAATGCCTTGGTAAGGCCATACTTGGAATTCTGCATTCAGTTTTGGTTGCCACGATATGAAAAAGATTTTGAGACTCTAGAAAGAGTGCAGGGAAGAGCAACAAAGATGATTAGAGGACTGGAAGATGAAACCGATGAAGGAACTAGGTATATCTAGTTTAATGAAAAGAAGGACTAGGGGAGACATGATACCAGTCTTCCAATATCTCAAGGGCTGCCCCAAAGAAGACGGAGTCAAGCTATTCTCCAAAGCACCTGAGGGCAGAACATGAAGCAGTGGGTGGAAACTAATCAAAAGGAGAGAAGCAACTTAGAACTAAGGAGAAATTCCCTGACAGTTAGAACAATTAATCAGTGGAACAACTTGCCTCCAGAAGTTGTGAATGCTCCAACACTGGAAGTTTTTAAGAAGATGTTGGATATCCATTTGTCTGGACTCATGGAAAAGTAGCCAGGCAGACGATAGGGCCTGCTCTAACTGCTTTAATCTGCTTTGCAATGTTGGCAGGAAAAGAGTCCCAGCATCACCTGGCTCAGTCTAAGAACCAGATGGTTGCGTAATAGTCTTCAGAGACAGCATGCACACAGGGCCAGATGGCGACAAGTGTTGTGATGGAAGAGAAAGTGAAAGGTAATTTGCAAACATCAACACCTCTCCTTCACCCCTTTCCTGCCACAGATAGGTCGGTGTGCAATGAGGGTCTCTTGTACAACAAGGGCCATGTGTTGATGTGCCCATTTCATTTCTCCCTCCTCCGACGTCAAGGCCAGCAACAGCAGCACTAATCACTGATAGCTCCCAACTGATCTTTTCTATATAGCCATTATGCCTCTGATTGCAAGATGATGCTCCTTTTTGATCAGGAGGAAAGAAGATGCTCCCTGCAATTTCTTCATACTGCTGCCCTTTCCTTTTCTACCCAAGGAGAGGGTGTCTTAGGCGAGCCAGGTCAACTTGTTCTCTATTTTAAAGCCTTCTTGCAAAGAATAAGATTAAAAAGGCGAGCCAAAAATCAGTTTAGCATCATAAACAACGAGTTGCAATTTAGGAATCCAATAAAAGCCGGAACTGTGGCTAGGTTTTTGATCACAGAAAGTTTGAACGTGAACTTCGATGTTTAGTTGAATGAGGGTCTTCAAGAGAAACCCACCAAGTGTGGATGAAAAGTCTATTTGACAAAATCCTTGTCAAAGGATAAATATATTTTTTTCTGTTACTTGCCCCAGCTCCTGCTACCTAGAAGTTTGAAAGCATCCAAATGCAAGTAGATAAATAAGTACCACTTTGGTGGGAAGGTAACAGCATTCCATGCACCATTGTTGGGTTAGTCACTGTGGCGCAGTGGTTAGAGTGCAGTACTGCAGGCTACTTCTGTTGACTACCAGCTGTCTGCAGTTTGGCAGTTCGAATCTCACCAGGCTCAAGGCTGACTCAGCCTTCCATCCTTCTGAGGTGGGTAAAATGAGAACCCAAATTGTTGGGAGCCATAGGCTGACTCTGTAAACCACTTAAAGTGGGCTGTAAAGCACTATAAGTGCTATTGTCTAAGTGCTATTGTTATTGTTATTATCATGCTGGACACAGGAATGTCTTTGGACAATGCTGGCTCTCTCAGCTACAGAATGGAAATGAGGACTGCCCCCTAAAGTTGGACATGACTGGACAGGGGAAACCCTTACCTTTATCTTTGTATGGCAATCACATGCCTTCTTCTCCAAGGTAATGTCTTTGTCCTCAAGATGCCCCAGAACAAAGAACGGGAATAATATTCCTGAAAATAGATGAAGTGTCCAGGCAAAGAAATGGACAATGCTTAGAAAAAAATGCTAAAATGAAATGGTTTTAATTCATATTTATACTGAATTAAGCTAATCTCGTTCATATGATAACACCAGGATGCAATTAGTAATTTTCCCCTGCCACATTAAAAATATTCAACTTGATGATAGGAGCTATAAGGTGATGCTCTAAACTTTGAAATAAATAAATATTGTGGCCAGAGGAACAAGCAAATATTAAAATAAATAAACAGACAAATAAATATCGCGGCCAGAGGATTTTAGCAATGAGATTGGGGTGGGTAAATGGGCAGCAACCTACATTTACACTTAAAAAGCTTCACTATTCTTTACATTGCTGATTGGATTGACTTGATTTTAACATTCTAAATGCATAGGGAAAGGTGATGGACCAAAGGATACACAGCCCGTGTTTTCTATTCTTTTGGGGACTTAGATTGGATGTTAGGTTTTGATTCTCTAAAAAAAGTGCCCTATACACCACAATTCCTATGCTTTCCCCTTCCTAAAGAAAGTCGAGGTCATGAAATGTTTAAGGAATTGGACTAAGACAGGAATATCCAAGTTCTCCGATGCTTTCAGCCACCAAAACTTAGCAGGTGAGTTTAGGCCACTCATTTTTATTTCAGAGCAATCCAGCCCCTTCATGTGTTGTGGGAGAAAATAAGTACAGGAAAGAAATCCAGTCGTATAGCAATTTTATATCCTGAAGGAAAGAAATTCTGATTTAATTTAATTTAATTTAATTATTAATTTAATTATTAATTTAATTTTTTAATTTAATTTTTTAATTTAATTTTTTAATTTAATTTTTTAATTTAATTTTTTAATTTAATTTTTTAATTTAATTTTTTAATTTAATTTTTTAATTTAATTTTTTAATTTAATTTTTTAATTTAATTTTTTAATTTAATTTTTTAATTTAATTTTTTAATTTAATTTTTTAATTTAATTTAATTTATGTTGCCACCTATTCGCCCATGGCAACTCAAAGCGGCTTACACAATATAAAACCACATTTAAACAATAAAAACTAGCAAAAATAATCAAATAATATAATGCAATATAACAAAATCACCCCCTATCCTGGCTAAAACAGATCATAAGATGGATGGGCTCCATCCCTCTCTGGGCTCCCCAGGCCTGCTGGCAGAACCAGGATTTCAGCGCCTTCTGGAAGAGTATTAGAGTGGGGACCATTCTAATCTCCGGGGGAATGATATTCTAGAGAAAGGGAGCCACCATGGAAAAGGCTCTTCTTCTGGGTCCCACCAGGTTTATCTCCCTTAGGAATGGGGCCCAAACATTCCCTGCCTCCCCTCTCTGATGGGTCGGGTAGATGTGACTGGCAAGAGATGGTCCCTCAGATAACCTGGTCCCAAGCCATTTAAGGACTTTAAAGGTGACAACCAGCACCTTAAATTGCACCTGTAACCAGTTTGGCAGCCAATACAGTTCTTGCAGGAGAGGTGATACATGTGCACACTGGGGTCTGCACAAAACCATGCGAGCTGCTGCATTTTGAACCAATTGGAGCTTCTAGGGCAGCCCCATGTAGAGCCCATTGCAATAGTCAAGAAGTGACTAGGGCAAAAGAATTTATTTGGCAAAAAGGGGGGGGGGTTCAGATATCCTAGAATCCTAGGATCTCAAAGTACAATAAGGATTAGCTGCTTTCCCCTTGATCTTTTCATGTTTCTTCTATTCCTTCTGCTGCTCAATGGAACAAAAAGAATATTTTTAGGGAACAAATATTAAAAAAGAAAAAAGGAGCAGATATTTAAAGAAAAAAAAGAAAAGGTAGAGTGGGGGAATTTTTTTTTTAAAGAAGAAAAACTGTTCATCTCCTTATAGTGTGTGAAGTAGCAATTAATTATAATTAAGGTCTGCAAAGTGTTTTGATGTATTCTGAGGGATACCAAAAAGAGAAACATGTCTGCTGTCTGTGATCTCAAGAAAGATAAAGCTTTGGTTATAAAAGCTACCCACGTCATTATCCTCTTATGATATGCTGGCTAAGTGGCACGGTATGCAGATGATGGCCTTGTTCAAATACCAGATTAGGGGTTTCAAAATGTAATCGTTTACTGCTAATCTGATTTTTCCGTAGGCCAAAAGGAAATTGGAATACTTCCTGTTCCTCGCAGCTATGATAAGTCTAGAAACACAGATGCATTTGTGTTTCAGTACAGTCACAAGCACATTTTTTTTTAAAAGCTGCACATTTGCACCTTAAAAGGTCTGTGCGTGTGCAAAATGTTAAAAAGGGGGAAAATTACATTTTTGCAATGAAAATAGTTCTGTGCATGCACAGAACCGAAGATCAAAATGGCGGTGCCAGAGGAGAACCGGTTCGGGGGCATGGCAGGTCTGCGTCGATGTCAGTTCCAGTGACCCAGGCCCCCAAGTTACTACCGGTTCGGCTGAACCGGTCCAAACCCACCTCTGCAGCATTGCCATAAGAACATGCACAAAAGCAAAGTTCAAGAAGGATTCTAGAGCAACAGCTAAGTTTGAGCTGGAGGGGTTTTTTTTGAATCTGTATTTTTGGCCAAAGTTTAGTTGCAGTTAATCAAGAGAGTTTGAAATTATACATTTGTGGCTCTGTAGTTTAAAATTTGTCTGTGGGGTTGATCATAGTTGCAACTTCATTTTTCCACCTGACATGACAAGATAGTATAAGATGGTCTTCTCCATTCTATCAATTAATGTGCATATTAAACTATTAAATTTTGTATTTAATGAATATTACAGGGCTCTCGGAAGTCTTCTTTTCCCCCTCTGTAATCAGCCATACATTCAGACATTCTGCTATTCATTTATGGATGGCTGATTTCTACATAGCAGTTCGGTGGGAAGCAGAGATGCCAATTTAACTTGCATTATTTGGAATCTGAGATTAGTCATAGCTCCTGTAACGTTTGCTGTATTTTGAAAGCCAACTTTGTATTATATAGGGCCCTCACTTTTTTTGTTTTTCTGGCTTTGATGAAAATCTCAGTTGAACAGAATTTCCAGTTCACTGATTTTGCATATGTTCATATGTGCAGTAGGTCCATGCAGACTCATTCTGACTCCACTGCCAACTTCAAAAGGGGAATGTTTTTATAGGAATGTTATTCTTGTTTTTTTAAATCTAAAACATACTTTAATGAATAAAAGAAGAGATATGTTCTCTGTTGTCACCGTGGCCAACCAGATGCCCCAGAAAGATGTCTCCAGCAGGCAAAATATAACCCCAATGACAAGTGACAATGATAGCTTTATTTAACCATTGTTTTAAAAGTAATTCAAGTTTGTAATCATTGCTGGATTTTCCAGTAAAGTCATGATTTAGCTATGCCTTCATCTTATCCACCCGTTTGACTTTGACACTTTAGTAGTATTTTTTACGATTATAAAAAATGCATATTTAATTGTTAAGATTCCTCTGAGTCCTCATGACTCAGTAGACATTTGTTCACCAGGCTTAAGAACAGAATAGCTAGATGATAGCTAGGCAGATAGCTAGGCAGACAAGTATATAGGTAGGTAGATGATAGATAGATAGATAGATAAATAGATAGATAGATAGATAGATGGATGGATGGATGGATGGATGGATGGATGGATGGATGGATAGATAGAGAGAGAGAGAGATAGTTAAAGGCAGTGTTCTGATGAATGCCCTAATTAACTCATGAGTCTCGAGCCAAGTTTCAAAAGAAATCCATTTATTTATTAGGAGCAACATGTAAGCATGAGTGAAGTCACCTCTGCCCCACATAATTTACAGCCCAACTATGACCCTGTTTCCCCCCTCCTCCCAGGGTGTGTCATAAATCACATTCTCCAAGAGAGAACTTTTGCAGGCTGTAGAAAACACACCTCTCCGGCTGGCTCTGGTAACCTGGTATACAGCCTTGAGAAATGTTTGTGTGGAATGTGCTTGTCATCATGGCTGACAAGCTCCTCCATCAGTTCTCCCCCCTCCTGCCTATGGCAACTCGAGAGCAAGCCAGGAATTCTTTATGAGTTGACAGATAGATGACAGACAGACAATCATGTCAAACGATTGCTTATTTTAGTTCTTCAAAATTCTTGCTTAATGTCATCATTGATAGTATGTAGCCAATTCATTTTAGGCTGCTATGAATTGAGAAGCAAACATGTAGAAAATGTAGAAAATACAGCTATAGTCTCTGATTTTTTTGATGGGCTCTTAAAAGCAAAGACTTACAAAGCTCTAAAAATGTCTCTGACAGATGACCTGAAAAAAAAATATTGTGTAGGTATTGTGTAGCCAAGTTCTTTAGAATAGGTGTTCCACAAGCACAATCCAGAACTGAGAGGTTTCTGTGAATTGAGAAGCTAAAATGAAAAGTATAGAAAATAAAACTGTCCAGGTCTTTGAAGAAGACTTTTTTCTTCAAGAAAGATCTGAGCAAAATACTTCTCTTTGGAGCTGCTTTTGAAGTCATAGGGACTCCTCTCTTTTAAGAATGGAGCAACTTCATTGCTTCACTTTGCTTCTGAACTAAGAGAGTTCCAATGACCCAGAAGGTACTTCCTGGTGTTGCAAGGGCTGATTGGACTGTGAGATGATCCAAAGCATCTTATTAGATACTAGCTGAATACCTATGCTTCACAAAAAAATTATGTGATTGGGCAATGCAGGAGAAATCCAGTTCACTCCAGTTCAATCTGTTGGCTCAGTGGTAGTTGGTGAATGAATCACATAAGGGAATATCGCTCCTGCTGCCTTGAGTCTGGAAGCAGTTCCATAGGTGGAAGGCATAGACATTTTGCTGTGGTACCAACGTTTAGGACTGTAAGGAGCCCCAGGCCACTCCTGAGTGAAGGAGTGGAACATCTGCCAGTTTGAACTGAGGAACATGAGGCAACTGGCAGTTGAAACAGAATTCTTTTCAGGTAGGGAGGGGGAGTAGAACTCCTTAGAATCATTGTGTGTTAATTACTGTATAAAAAATACTAATGATCTGATGGTCATTTCGAAAAATCCTTTCTTAGCAATCATCTAGAAGCCAAGAGGAATATATGTGCCAAATTTCAAGTTTGTAGGCTTTACGGTTCTGGAGATTTTGTGATGAGTGAGTGGTATTTGGCTTTTATATACACTAGATATATTGACTCTTTCCTTCATTTCAAGAAAGAGCATTGTGCCACCCGTGCATTTTATTGATGTCAATCCATTCATTGGCAAGGATTAATCAGGTCACTTTGAGAACCAGATTGGTTTCCCCTCCAAATAAATCTAGGTTATTTATTTACTGCATGGAAGTAGCTTGGATTTCCTCTTGAAGTATTCCAATGTGAATCTGGCCCATTGCAAATGCAGATACTCAAAGCAGCTCATGTGTGTTGACCAATCCTCTCTTCTAAGAGGCACTCATGTTTTTTTTTTAGAGTTTATACTTGCTGTTATATTTTTAAAATAAACTTTTAAAAGTGTGCAAGCTGTGGTTGGAAAGCTACCACCTGTTAACAGTTTGAGATGATATTACACTTACAAATTAAATCGTATCTCCTTCAGAGATTAAATAGTTCTCTTAATTATAGAAATACATCTCGTAAATATTTCAGATGGCAGTGAGGGATTTGACTCTGCCAAGTATATCCGGTGAGATAAATTCAATGTACATCTAATAATGAACCACCCAGAAAACCTCACTGGGCCCAGACCAGTCAATTTAATGATAGTTCTTCTCAGAAAAAGTGGTGGATTGTTCTTTGACTCACCCTGCTTAGAAAAAAAAACTCTGCTAAAAACTCTCCTAAACATGCAAATGTAAGTTTCTGTCATTTAAAATTTGATGAGATCCTGTCCTTTCCTCTGCCATCCCTTCTTTTATTTCATTTGAAATGTTTATTTTTGCCATCACATCGGAAGGGAATGAGTTTGTTGGTGTCTATTTTATTGACTTCATATTTATACTTTATGATAGACAGAATTTTTTATTGGCCAAGTGTGATTGGATAACAAGGAATTTGTCTTTGATGCATATGCTCTCAGTGTACATAAAAGAAAAGATACATTTGTCAAGAATCATAAGATACAACACTTCATGATAAATCATAGGGTACAAATAAACAATCAAAACATACTAGGAAATAATCAATATAAATCATAAGGATACAAGCAACAAAGTTACAGCCATACAGTCATAAGTGGGAGGAGATGGGTGATAGGAACGACAAGGAGATTAATAGTAATAGTAATAATAGTAAACTATTAGTAAATAGTTTGATGGTGTTGAGGGAATTATTTGTTTGGTAGAGTGATGACATTTGGGAAAAAGCTGTCCTTGTGTCTAGTTGTTCTGGTGTGCAGTGCCCTATAGCCTCGTTTTGAGGGTAGAAGTTGAAACAATTTATGTCCAGGATGTGAGGGGACTATAGATATTTTCATGGCCCTCTTTTTGATTCGTTCATATACAGGTCCTCAATGAAATGCAGGTTGGTAGCCATTGTTTTTTCTGCAGTTCTAACTATCCTCTGAAGTCTGTGTCTGTCTTGTTGGGTTGCAGAAGCAGTTATAGAGGTGCAGATGACAGACTCAATAATTCCTCTATAGAACTGTATCATCATATGCTGTCTTTCTTTCCATGCTGAACCCCCCAAAGCGACCTTTTGAGTTTCAAACGAGCTCAGAAGGATACAGAAATACAAAAGATAAAAAGAAATAAATCAATACTCAAATAATAACGTTACTGACCTTTAAAGGTCTGGCTAAAGAGACAGGTTTTGACAGGTCTTCTGAGAGAGTGTTTTACATAATTTGGATCCAACCTGGATGAAAGTCTCCTCCCTCTTATGAGTATTTTGGTGACATCAGATATCACATCCTGTGATGGTAAGCTGCGCAGTATAAAATATAGTTTGACAATCAGCAAATACTTCAAGATACTTAATTTAGTAACCTGTCAGCTACTAAATTGTACTACTGTATTCTGAATCAACAAAGGTTGATAGAAATGTCACTGCTTGCCATTTTTCAAATGCTGTCAGATACTAAATACTATTGTATGGCAATTATTAATACTGTCAAATGCTAAATATCATTACATGCCAGCTATCCAACAGAGTCATATCTCAACTGCCAAATTTTAAGTGAGATCAATGAAGACAGGTCTGAAGTTTGGATGACACCTCCCACCCAACAAGGAAGTTTAACTTAAATAAAACTCCTCTCTCTTCTATTTTCATTATCATATTCTTGGTGGACATATCTTCTCTCTTAAAATATAAGAAGCTAGTTATTTAAACGCATTTAAAATATTTATGTACTGCACACTCTTATTGTTTCGATTTTTACATATAAAGTGCTCAAAAATCGAAGGATAGTTTTCCTTTGAGAAGAATTTGGACTATAGGTAGTCCTAGACTTACAACAGTTCATTTAATGACCATTCAAAGTTACAACGGCACTGAAGAAGGTGACTTATGAGCAGTGGTGGGTTGCTAACCAGTTTATTACCATTTGGCTCGTGCATGCATGCAACACTTCTGCACATGCGCAGAAGTATCTGGGCAGGTGGGCGGAGCTTCCCACCGCTGCTACTACCGGTTCGGCTGAACCGGGCCAAACCAGGAACAACCCACCTCTGCTTATGACCATTTTTCACACTTGTTGGTCATGTGATTCAGATGCTTGGCAACTGGTTCATATTTATGATGGTTGCAGTGTACCTAGATCATATGATCAGCTTTTGCGACAAGCAAAGTCAGCGGGAGAAGCCATATTCACTTAACAACTCTTGTTACTAACTTAACAACTGCAATGATTCACTTAGCAACAGTGGCAAGCGAGGCCATAAAAAGGGGCAAAACTCACTTAACAAATGTTTCACTTAGCAAGGTGAATTTTGGGATCATCATGAGCTAATCAGGAATATGTAAAGAAAAATTTAAAGAGTGTTTGGGGAGTGGGACAATTTTGATGGATAAGGAAACAAAATGCAGAAAAAAGGCACTAAAGACAAAAAGTGGGGAAAGAGAGAAATATTTAAAGGAGTGATTTCCTTTGTTCCTTACAGAAGTTACAAACAAGCTTAGTTTCACCCCCCCTCCCTTCAAGGTTACATCACATAATTCAGTTCTCCTCATATTAAACCCTTTTCAATCAACATCTGCAGAAACCATCAAGTCATTTTTATCCATTTTCAATGAAAAGTCCATGAAGGTTGTTCGGTCTTTTAAGAAAAGTACTTATTGTTTTGTCCCTGATCAAATAGGTCAATTTTGCCATTTCTGCCATTTCTGTCATTTTCACGGTCTGGTCTTCTAGTGTGATAGTTCTGTATTTTTCCATCTTTCTACACACAGTAACTCTGCTGCAGTTACCCATAAGCAATCTACCATGTGTCTTTTCTAATTGGTTATCAATAAGTCCATAATCTGTATTTCTCAAAATATTGTTTTTATAAAATTCTCATCATCATACATATTTGTATCCAATTTGCTTTTTGGTTTTGCAAAGGTCCACCATGGATGGTAAAATGTCACTTCATGCTTTCCATATATATCCAACAATGATTAGAATTGCCTTTATATATTTGGGCTGATTACTCAGAATGGAATGGAATGGAATGGAATAGAATAGAATAGAATAGAATAGAATAGAATAGAATTCTTTATTGGCCAAGTGTGATTGGACACACAAGGAATTTGTCTTTGGTGCATATGCTCTCAGTGTATGTACATAAAAGAAAAGATACATTCATTAAGAATCATAAGGTACAACACTTAATGAAAGTCATAGGGTACAAATAAGCAACCAAATCATACTAGGAAACAATCAATATAAATTGTAAGGATACAAGCAACAAAGTTACAGGCATACGTGGGAGGAGATGGGTGATAGGAACAACAAGAAGATTAATAGTAATAGTAATGCAGATTTAGTAAATAGTCTGACAATGTTGAGGGAATTATTTGTTTAGCAGAGTAATGGCATTAGGGAAAAAACTCTTCTTGTGTCTAGTCGTTCTGGTGTGCATGCTCTATAGTGTCATTTTGAGGATAGGAGTTGAAACAATTTATGGTGATGGATATCAATGGTACATCATTTTATAAATGTTCTCTCTCAAGTTATAAGATAATGTCAATTTCAGCTCTTTTAACCCCATTCTTTTCCACTGCTCCTCCTCAACTTACAATCACAATTAATCTCCAAATTTCCATTGCTATGCAAGACAGTTGTTAAGTGAGTTTTGCCCCCCTTTACAAGCTTTCTTGCCACAGTTGTTAAGGGAATCACTGCCGTTGTTAAGTTAGTAACACTGTTGTTAAGTGACTCTGGCTTCCCCACTGACTTTGCTTGTCAGAAGGTCGCTAAAGCTCATACCATCTCAGGATACTGCAATTGTCATAAATATGAGCCAATTGCCAAGCATGATCAACATTAGTAAGTGTGGGAAATGGTCATAAGTCACCTTCTTCAGTACTGTTGTGACTTTGAATGGTCCCTAAATGAACTGTTGTAATTAAATGGCTACCTGTATATTAGAACCAAAATCCTTTAACCTATTTTATGATACAGCCTCCTATTCTCAATTCTCGGGGGAAGTCAAAAATCTGGATCCTATGGCAAATTTGAGACCTCTGTTCTTTGCCATTTCATGGTGGTCTTGCTTTTAATTAATGTCCCCGGGGTTATCTTAATTGACATCTGATTTGATAGCCTTATTAACCTCATTTTCCTGGTGGGATGACATAGCATCGTCCATACACAGAGATAATGAGAATTATCACCAAAGCTGTGGTAGGAGGATAGAGAGGAGGATTGAGTTATATCAAGTTCTTGCTTTATTCAGCTCATTTATGATCTTTAATGGAATAAATTTAGTCAGTTGGATAAGATACTTCTTTAGGACAGCAACTTGATGCTTGTATACTTTTATGGAATTCTTCAGCGTGGCATAAAATGAAATTGTCTAAACGAGCACATGATGGAACAGATCAGAGGCTGCTGTCCAGTGGTGTAGCTGATTTTTTAATATGTTCTACTTCATTTTATGAGAAACATTTTTATGTATTTGTCCTCACCTTCCCAGAGGATCATAAACAAACAAGCAAAACAGTGTCCAGCTGTGATAAGCAAGAAATGCGCCAAATCAAATGAAATTTATGTATAAAAGGGGAAAATAAAGCTTATGTTGAAATAAATGCTTATAAATGTATTTAGGAGAGATAAATAAATAAGTAAAGAAATAGGTGAATAAATAGACACACTGGGTATGTCTAGCTTAATGAAAAGAATTACTAGGGATGACATGATAGCAGTGTTCCGATATCTCAGGGGCTGCCACAAAGAAGAGGGAGTCAAGCTATTCTCCAAAGGATAAGAAGCAATGGGTGGCAACTAATCAAGGAGAGAAGCAACTTAAGAACTATTTCCTGACAGTTAGAACAATTAGCCAGGGGAACAACTTGCCTCCAGAAGTTGTGAATGCTCCAACAGTGGAAGTTTTTAAGTAGATATTGGATAACCATTGGTCTGAAGTGGTGTAGGGTTTCCTGCCTAAGCAGGGGGTTGGATTAGAGCAGTGTTTTTCAACCTTTTTTGTGCAAAGGCACACTTTTTTCATGAAAAAAATCACGAGGCACACCACCATTAGAAAATGTTAAAAAAATTTAACTCTGTGCCTATATTGACTATATATAAAGTAATTTTCCCACGGCACACCTTACACTATGTCATGGCACACTAGTGTGCCGCGGCACAGTGGTTGAAAAACACTGGATTAGAGGACCTCCAAGGTCCCTTCCAACTCTGTTATTCTATTCTATTCTAAATAGTGAAGAAAGGACAAGTTAATGGAACATAGTTGTGGAACAGGATAAGTGTTTACCAACCCCATACCTCACTTCACTCATTAGGCTAAATCCAGGCATTCATATAAGATGCTGAACACAAAAACATTTGTGATGATCTGATTCACAAAGAAGATGTTGACCCACAATATATACTAACCTATTTTAGCTAAGTCTCTCATGTTGTATGAGCCCAATTAAAGAATACCTTGTGATCATCAATATCCAGAAAAAAAACCCACATTAAAAATTATTCATTTGTTAAATTTGTATGCCGCCGGTCTTTCTACCAAGTGGATGGCCCTATAATAAGAACATAATAACAAAGAAATAACAACAGAAAATGAACTGTTCAACCTGACTCTTTGGTTTAGAGATATGCCGTCTGGAATTATGTACAAATATTTTGTTAGTATATCTCAAACAAACAAATTTGGTTTTACTCATTGTGAATTATGTTTCCTACAAACCCTCATATTTTAAAAATGTTTTTAATAGAATAATTTTATGTTTGTATTTTTGGCAATATATTTAAATGTGAGAAAAAGGAGAAAGGTGGTACTTGTGTATACTGTACTTGTCATGACAAAGTGTGTTTTAACACATATTAAATAATGCCGCTAAGGTTGCCATCCTGGGACTCTCAGTTGAAATAGACCCGCACAAGATCGTATCATATTTAAAAAGATTAATAGTATAAACCTATATTTGTTTCTTTTGGTGCCTTTGTATTTGTATTTATTAGTTAGTCAAACATGTACAGGATAGCAGGTATAAATATAAACATGGATATGAACAAAAGAAATAAATACAAATAAATGGGGACAGTAGGACAGGGACGGTAGGCACTCTGGTACGCTTATGCAGGCCCCTTTACAGACCTCTTAGGAATGGGGCAGAGGTGGGTTCCTAGAAGTTCGCACCTATTCGGTAGAACCGGTTCATCAAATCTACCGAACCGGTTAGAAGAGGTTCCACCAGTGGACCCGGAAAGCAGGCCACACCTACAGAAGAGGGTCCAAAATGAAACCCACCACTGGTCCTTGGATATGATTATTCTACACTATCATGCTCATATTTATAAAACTCAGTGCCTCTGTGAAAGGTAAGGATGACTACTGCATTTGTGGTGCAATCAGAACATGGCGTGTGTTGAAGTTGTTTTAACGCAAACCAAAGATGCCTTTAAAAAAGCAAGCATACATCATATTCTTATGCATGCCAGTGCTGTGTGTGAGGTAATTTAAGGTGGTTCTGACAAGTGTCGTCGCCATCTTCATATCCGGTCACATGGGCGGCAAGCCACTCCCACAAAGGAGGTGACACCCACAGAGTAGGTTCGAACAATTTTTGAAATCTACCACTGGAATGGGGTGAGGTCCACAGTAAGGCATTTGAAGCCAGGTAGAGCATTCCAGGCATTGACCACTCTGTTGCTGAAGTCGTATTTTCTGCAATCACGTTTGGAACGGTTTACCTTGAGTTTGTATCGATTGTTTGAATCAGTCTTATTTTCTGGCATAATCCGACTGGATTATTCTCTGCAAATTTTAACATTTTGAATGTGGTTTACCATTGCCTCCTTCCTAGGGCTGAGAGCGACTGACTGGCCCAAGGTTCCCCCAGTTGGTTTTGTGCCTACAGTAGGACTAGAACTCACAGACCCCTGGTTTCTAGCCGGATGCCTAAAGCCAATACACTAAACCAGCTTGGTCCCACAAACCTATGCATATGTTTAATTAAAAGTAAGATCAACTGAGTTTTGTGGATCTTACCGCAAGGCAGGGGAATACAGAATTACATCTGAGCAGATTGTCTGGACTGAATAAGAAGTATATTACACACACACACACACACACACACACACAAACAAACAAACAAACATATATGCACCCACACGTGAATATATGCATAAATACATACACCGCCTCTGAGTAGTCTCCAATTCAGCAGGTGGCATATTGGCTCAGGTTGATTTCATGCCTCATTTTCATAACATGTCTAATTACACCAGCTTCATTGGGGACACTTTGATAGACTCATCACATGAGTATGGTTAATTTGTTCTCAGACAATAATTTCAACCTCCCCCCTTCTCATTCTAAGGTAAGTATTCCCCTTTTAATGCTTCATTCAGCACATTATAGCATCGGCATGCACCACTACAGCCATCACCATCTCTTGGGATGGGTAAGCATAGCTGTTTCTCAGTTCTTACAACTTTGCCTTCTCCTTCTCCTTTGCCCGTCGGACAAAGCTGCATCTTTCACTAGGATCAGGAGCATCTGTGATGTCTCCCTTGAGACCATTACAGTGAAATAAATAAATGTCTGTTTCTAAAGAACAGGGGATTTGGAAACTTCAGAGAGGCTGCAGAAAGTTTCTTGTTGGTTTTGGCAGCCAAGGAAAATAAAAAGGCAGGAGGAGCATTAAAAGCATTACATTAATTCACCGCTGACTCATTTCATCTTAGAAACTTTGCAGAGGTAGTGGAACCTATCTCAAACGAGTTCGGAAGTATGTAGGTTTCATGGAGAAATAACTGAGCACTTCAATCTCCTGCAGTAAATTGGGTTTTTCCCCCCAGTCCTCTTATGCTGAAGAAAGGAAGGAAACACTTGCTATAGGAGCAATTACTTAGATTTCCTACAAATGCTCTAATCTTGTATAGGTATGCCTATATGTACAATATGTGCATGCGCCTTTGTGAACTGTCATAAATGTGAAATCAAACTCACCCAGTGGCCAAGTGCGATTCATTTTTTTTGTCTCTTAAAGCATTCCTCTTCTTCATGATTCCCAGATATGAAAGCTTATTAAATACTTCCTAGTGATAGAGAATAATTGATTTACCCCACTTTTCTCTATGGAAAGCATTCACTTTATGGGCCTATGACAATTCACCACAGTCAACTCACCATGGCCAACTTGCCATGGCCAACTTGCTGTGATCAACTCACCATGGGACAACTAACTGTGGGGCAAGAGTCACACTAATATAAAAAGGAATGGTGGAGTGGAATCATTAAAGAAAGGAGGCAAAGGGAGGTACAAAAATGAAATGTCAATGCCAAAAATGTAAACATTTTAAAATTCATTTTAAATAATTAAATTGAATTTTAAAATTGTCCTGCAGTGAGTTGTCCCATTCCATGCCTTTACAATAGTGTTGGGCAGTTTATGCCAAGAAATTGGTACTGGTTTATAAACTGGTAATTTATATGCTTCCTGATTTTACAACATGTATGAAGATTAAAAGCTGAAGAAATGGATGAAGTAATTTCGTTTTAAGATGTGAAGTCATGCAAAAGTATTATGAGGACTGTTTTGATCTGCAGTGCAAGATTAAGTAATGTGAATAATCTCTTGATGTGGTGTTCATTGGGCAATGGCCATCTGCACATGAATAAATGCGAGGATAGCATTAATTCCATCATAAATTCATACAGCATTTGTCACTGGTCACATCATCAAGGTTATGCAGATTAATCTGGATTCGATCACCAGTGCTAACATGAGTTACAGAATGCAAAATACAGAAATTCTACTGAGTCTGAATAGAAATGATACTTGTGTGAATACTAAGCTGGATGAGTTCATTTCTAGAAAACTCAAACTGAACCCTGTTCAGAATTCATCTCTGAGTTAGATAAAAGAGACCAAGTGCACATGATAAATCTCACCCTAACATTTTCCTGTTTGACATCTTTCCTTCAATCCTAAATATAGGACTATGGTCCATATAGTCCACAATTAAATCTCAAACACTGGTGGCTTTTAAGAAGAGATTGGATAACCATTTTTAGGAAATGGTATAATGCTTGAGCAGACTAAAAGACCTCCAAGGTCTCTTCCAACTATGTTATATATGTATGTATGTATGTATGTATGTATGTATGTATGTATGTATGCATGCATGCATGCATTTATTTAGTGTCACAACCCCTGGTATGCCCAAATATGGGAGGAAGCATACTGCTTCCTTTCTCTGTCTATTGGCTCGTCACAAGAGACCATCACGACAGAAAGCCATTATTTTTACTGTTGCCTTTGTTACATTTGTGTTGCATTTGTGCTGATAAATAAATAAAGGGAGACTAGTATAGATCTATTTCAAGCTATTTAGCTCTCATCAGCTAGCCATACCCTCACTGGGATTTGAACCTGTGCTGTATTACATATTAAGCAGTTGTGTTAACCACGTGAAAATCTACGAATATATATAAATGAATGGGGAGTGTGAAATTCACAGAAAGCAACCTTTTCATTGCAGTCTTTAAGTGGTAGAGGGTTTGCTGACCCAATTACAATTATATCTCAGATAATTCCCTAGTCGAACTAACAATCCATTAAAGGTAGTTTCCTTGCCATCTTTTTATTGGTATCTCAATGTGTTTTGGAAAATGGGGGCTGTTGCCATCTCAATGATGTTCGCTTTTCTCCACTGAATTGCAATTACTGGATTTAATCAGATCATTATTCCACCCAGTACTTGGGTCTTGACAGTTAAGCTGTGGAAAATAATTGAATTGGCTTTACCTCAAAGCGAAGCCTCCTCTCTCTCTTCTCTCTCCTTCTCTCTCCTTCTCTCTCTCTCTCCCTCCCTCCCTCCCTCCCTGTGTATGTGTGTGTGAATTATGAAGCTATTGAAGATTTGGGGGAGGTGAGTGAGTGATTAATTGACCAATTCAATTCTAGTTTCTTAACTCTGATCTCTTTTTTCTCATTATCACAAAATCAGAGGTCAAGAGACAAATTCTCAGTGCCCATCTGTCCACTTCCCAAAGCTCTTGCTTTTAGTGCTATGACAAGACTAAGCCTATTTTTGTTGTTGTTGTTGTTCCTAAACTGGTGGTACCACATGGTTGGCTTTGCCACTATAGATATGTAGTGAATGCCAACATAACCTGGATATCAAGGCAATAGTTGCCAGGCCTGGGGCCCTGAAAATGAGAAATTGCTTCAGTTGCTCTCAATCTTTATTTTAGTACCAGACTCTGGCCATGGTTCTTAATGTTTACCCAAGAATGCTATGCGCTGATGGCTGATGACTGTACAGAATACAGAATAATAAGGTTTGAAGGCCTTGGAAGTCTTCTAGACCAAACCCCTGCTCAAACAGGAGATCTTATATCATTCCTGATAAATGGCTGTCTAGTCTCAAAAACTTCCAATAATTGAGCATCCGCAACCTCTGGAAGCAAGTTGTTCCACTAAATCATTGTACTTATATCAGGAAATTTGTCTTTAGTTCTAGATTGGACTTCTTTTTGATAAGTGTCCATCTGTGACTTCTTCTCTTGCCCTCAGGTGCTTTGGAGAATAGGTTGACCCCTTTTCTGTGTGACAACCGCTCAAATCCTGGAAGACTGCTATCATAGTATAGTATAGCCTTTATTGTCATTGTACATCGTGTATTCAACAAAATTGGATTTAGCCTCACTGGTGCAATCCATGACAAAAAATACAAACAACATAAATGATATGAAGAATAATCCCTATGCAAGTAATTAGGAAAAAGAAAGAAAGAAAGAAAGAAAGAAAGAAAGAAAGAAAGAAAGAAAGAAAGAAAGAAAGAAAGAGAAAAACTAGTCATACGTTTCCATGTGTGCGTGGACTGATTGTGGTTGTGTTTAAGAATCTGACAGCCCAAGGATAGAAACTATTTTTAAACCTTATTTGTTCGGCTGGCTATGCTTCTATGTCTTCTGCCAGATGGTAGAAGTGCGAAGAGACACTGACTAGGGTGTGAATCATCTTTGAGTATCTTCCTTACTCTGCTAAAGCAGCGAGACCTGGCAATGTCATCCAATAGTGTTAGAGGGCAACCAATGGTTTCTTGTCTCTCCTAGTCCCTTGTCTTTGTTACACTAGATTTTGTCCACTTTCCACAACTGTTTACCATATGCTTTAGCCTTCAGTCCCCTACTCAACTTTGTTGCTCTTCTCAATACTTTTTCTAGTGTATTTTTTTTGTATCATAATGACCCAAATTGGACACAATAATCCAATTTTGCATTATAAAACAATATCACCACTTCATATGACCTTGATACTCTCCTTCTGTTGCTGCAGTGTAGGATGGAAGTCAGCTTAGAAACAGATATCTAACTATTCTTTTCAAGTTTCCATCTTACCAGGTATGGAATAATAAGTATATTTCACATTAAAAGACAACTGAGGCAAATCGAACAGAAAATGAATTCTTTTCAAGATATCTATTGTTTTCCATAACAACACTTTTAAAGTGTTTTTTTTTTTAAATTTATTGCAATAGGTGAGAAAAATAACAGCTGCCAGTCTTCTTGGTGCACAGAAATCAGTGGTGGGTTGCAGGCGGTACGCCCTGGTACTGGCATACCAGTGCCTGCTGGGAGCACTGGATACCTTTTGCCCGCCCGCTGTCTCTACCTGTATTTGAGTTCTTTGGTGCTTCTGCGCACGGAGCGTACGGCACCTACACAATACTCCATTGAGCAGCTGGAGTGTTGCGGAGGCATCACAGAGCATTGCAGGAGGTAAGGATGCATGTATGTGCTGTGCACATTCATGTGGTGGCCACCATGCCCCGTTGCACCATACCAGTATTAAACCAAGAGTTGGTCATCTTTAGTTGACTTAGACGAAGTGAAAATATGGTCTGAAAAAAAAGAAACAGAAGGAGAGAGAAATATTTTGCATTTTTACTGGGTTTGGCTTTGATTCTTGGATGCACCACTTCTAGAGATTACCGAGGAGGCTCAAGAGAGAAATGCAGAGTTAGATTACTAAAATGTGATTTTAGGCATGGAACAATCTCTTGAGGCAGGAAGAAATGATGGAGTTTCTTATTTTAATGAAGGCAATGTAATGTAACAGAGTTCCTTATGGGTCCCTCGCCTGTTATTCCAGCCCTTTTAAATGAATCAAAGCATTTCTAAGTTTGGTTTTTCAGTCTCTTTGGGAATTTCTTTTTGGCCGAAGCAAAGGACACGAGAGACTCTTGGACACATGTTCCATTTGGGCTTTATAATTAGAAAGCCTGATGAGGGCAAGATGTACAGCTCATCCAGCAAGCGCACAAAGTGGGACATTGATGGTCTTCATAGATGCCAAATGTGGGCTTCTATTAAAAGAAAGAGCACATAAAGATTCTATTAAAGAGCATGTACTTAAGATGCCAGTAGGGAAAAGGAAGAAGGTGTGACATGCTGGCAAAATGGATTAAAAATACATGCAGCTCTTAATGGAGCATAATCAGAGCAGTTTTCTTCCCTTAATTCTTTGAGATATTAAACTGTAGGTAATGTCAGAGAGATTGTATCTTTGATAAGTAACTGCGGTTCACCTCCATTAATCTCAGTGGTATGCTATTTTTTTCCCTCTTCCTTTCCGTTTTTTTTTAATCATAGCCAATTTCTTTTCTGTCTCTCCATCTCTTTTATCATTAATGATGAACATGCTCTCATAATCACTTGATCTGGTTTTCTTCTTCCTGACCAGAGTCTTTGAGCCTGTTCTGATTTTCCCTAATGTATTTCAAGGGTGATGCTCTTTTTTAAACAGCAGGCACTCGGTTAAAGAGCCTCTTCTAAATGGAAGAGACGCTTTCATGCATTTTGTTGTACATCCCAAAGCACATGGGAAAGTGCCTGTATTCAACCGTTTGATTTTAGGCGGGCTGTTTTGGGAGACTCACAAAACTCAGAGCACAGAATAAGTCCTTCTTCAAATTGATCTAGATTGGAACCTGCCTCAAAGTCAACCAAATCTTTTCCCACCCTCTGCACTCTTTAATCACATAATTCTTGGAAGCGTGGCTTACGTTGCAGGGGATTCTTTAGCATCTCACAACCTACTGGTCCTAAGGAGCTGGATGGGTGTAGACAGATAATTAAGGATTTATTGAAAGGAGTTACTCAGACTATTATATCCAGGGCCCTGCTCTGGCTGCTCTCTTCTAAGATATTAGCTATCCCACGCACTTACGTATAACCAGCAAGTTTCTTTCTTTCTGCCTCAGAAGTCCCAAAGATGGTTTCTGTACAGAATTTTTGGTGCTCCATTTGATATCTTCCTCCAGGTTAATAAGGAACTATTGATGATGGTGATGTTGTTGTTGTTGATGATGGTGATATTCATTCAGTTTGGTAAATTCTATGGGCCAGGCATTTCACATCTCCTGATCTTGTACTACTTCTTTGAGTTGTTCTGTGCTCTGGCTGGTGTCTGCTTTGATGGTGTTCAGCCACCATGGTATTGGTTTCCCTTTACCACTAATTCTTCCAAACACAATTGCTTTCTCAAGTGAATTCCCCAGCTTGACATGGCCAAAATAAGTGAGCTATAATTTTGTAATTTTGCATTGATGAGTAGTCTTTTGCAAAACAACTATGGGTTTGATCAGACATGGCATGCTCAATATGTAGCCACAAAATTTCCACCATCTACTAAGAAAATAGCCCCAACCGAAATTGGCACCGGTTAATTCTAGTAGACACATCCATGCTGAATTCCAGTTGCCTACATATTGTGTTTAAGATGTTAAAAATTACATAACTCTGGTGTTGCTTATCGTTAAAAGTTAACATTATCATCTTTGCCAAATACACTCTTTATGATGATGAGTAAGTTCAACACCAATGATCCATTTTCAATTGGTTTTGGCTTATAAAATCGGAATTTTAGTTAGCTCTGCCTGCTAGGTTTCAGCTCAGTACTATTGATACTCAGGATTGTTCAACATCTCTGAGATGTAATTTGACACATGTGAAATGCAGTATTTTTTCAGGTCCCCAAACACAATTATGAAAATGTTAATTGGTCTTTGAATCAAATCTGGATCTAAATTGAGATCCCAGATATGACCCTTTAAAATCCTACATAGAATTTCACATCCCTGTTTGAATCCTACACATGATTGAGAACAATTTCCCTGTAGTCTGCAGAAGTTGAGCTCTGCTCAAAAGACCCTTTGGGACCAAGAAAATGAGCTGAAAATGAACTGAAATCCTTTTGGGGAATTCTTAAACCTTGGTTCCATAATTTCCCTCTGAGACTGGGCTCACAATAGTGCATATTCACTAGACAGGAGAAATCTCTCCAGGAATTTACAAAAAGCAAACCAACAGTCAGCTTCTCTTACTGGCAAGGTGTGTTCAGAAGAAGCCATGCGATTTGATTTTGAAGTCATGATGTTCTTCTTCTGCCTCGACCTTGCTTGCCTTCAATCTTTCCTTGGAGAATTAAGTGAAGTATGGCGTATTTTTCCAGATGTCACATCATATATCCAAAATATTCTAGCTTTCACTTTTTAATGGTTTTGACATACATACATACATACATACATACATACATACATACATACATACATACATACATACATACATACATACATACAATTTGACTTGCACAGAGTCATCCTGACATTATATTTAATTGTTTGTTTATTCCATTTCTACAGCTGCCCATCTCAGTCAATGACTCTGGGCATTGTACAGTTGTACAGACACGGAGCAGCAAAACAAATCTACTTCCACCAGTATGCAAGGTGACTTATACACACCCAGCATGATGGAAGAACTGAGACACAAATACTATGTGGACTGTCTCCCCTGGAGGGATGATAATTTAAAATGTAGTGAGATGCCCATGGCGAGTTGGCTGCAACGAGTTGTTCTTCATGCTCTATAAAAGTTCTGCATTCTTGTATCAAGAGAAATAGAAGAATCGGCCATTCCATTTAACGGTTAAAGAGCTAAGCCTTATTTTGTTCAGATAGCAACTCCCCCCACCCCAGTTAAATTAATATTACTACTAGGTGCAGGCAGTGAATGGGAAGAAGATGAATAAGATTCCCCCTTGCCATTTTTGTTAACGTTTTCACAATTCTTAGGTAATAGAGCTCTTGCCATTTCTGCCTTGAGTTTTACAGGGTTCTTTTCTGCATTATTGTTTGTTAGTTCAATTCTTCTGGGGAATCCAGAGCTTGAATTACAAGGAAATGAATGGTCTCTGTCCCCTGATGACTGTTTTTGAGAAAGCAGCAATAGGCAGAGATATTATTATTATTCAAATTAATCAAGCACTGGGGCTTTGGGATATCATTTAATATTTTCTATTTCCATTACGCAAGTGTTGCTCAATACTTCTCACATTTGCAATATTAGAAAATAACATTTTAATTTGAATCCACATCACATTTGCACATAGCTACCCATATTATTTTTCTGTCCTCTTCAGCACTGATTTGCCAAATTGGAAAACTCAGTATTAATATGTATTTAAAGGCACAGTTCTCAGTTCCTCTTCTATTAAAAACGCAGGTTTTTAATTTCATTCTGGAATGATTATTTTGAAATGCTTTTTGATTCATTGCTTGAACTGGGAACTAGATCAAAATATTCCAGATTTGTGAAAGGTTTTTTCCCCCCCATTTGGCCAATAATTTGAGATGCTGCTGCTGTGATATTATTATTATCTTTTTTTGCTTTTGTGGATCATGTTATTGTTGTTCCAATATTATTCCAGGTCTCTACTAGTAATTCATTTTATAATTGAGAGAGAGAAAAAAACCCACAGTGCTTCAAGATGATGGTGGGAAAACTTGGCTGTTTTTATTTACAATACAGATATTTTTAGAACAAAAAGATGCAGCCATCATAACATTCTGCATTTAGGACTGCAGTTGTTGTTGGTGCCTGATATTCTGCTTGACAGCTTATTAGTTTCTTTCAGTGGGCACCAAAAAACGACATTGTGGGTTTGGTAGTTTGTACGGGAACCATACTGTTTCCCCTTCCCATTACATGTTTGCATCTAATTTCAGCTGTTGGACGTTAAAGAAAACCCTACAGGACAGTGGTAGGATTCAATTTTTTTTTTACTACTGGTTCTGTGGGCGTGGCTTTGTGGGTGTGGTGTGGCTTTGTGGGCGTGGCAGGGGAAGGATACTGCAAAATGCCCATTCCCTCCCCACTCCTGGGGGAAGGTTATTGCAAAATGCCCATTCCCTCCCCACCCACTAACCTGCTTTCCAGTTCCATTCTCCTGTTCAGGGAAACAAAAGAAGATCAGCTGGGAGGTGAGGAGGCAGCAGGGGCGGGGCCAGCCTATTTGCCAGTTCTCCGAACTACTCAAAATTTCAGCTACTGGTTTTCCAGAACCTGTCAGAATTGGCTGAATACCACCTCTGCTAGTGTTGAGTAACATAACATCTCTCTTAAGAGAAGCTCCCCGCCTGGTGATTTCATGGAAGTGTCCATACATTTTGAGTGATTATTGTTATTCAAAGCGTAGAAATAATTTGCAAGTGGCTTGTTCCATCTTTGTTTTGTTTTGTTTTTGACTTCTCACTCTAGTTTACAGTTCTGCTCTTGCCTGATTATCTCCCATCCCCTGGATGGTGACAAAGGATAGATTGGTCAGAATAACAGAGTTGGAAAGACTTTGGAAGTCTTCTAGTCCAGAGTTCCCAAACCTTTCTGAATTGGAAGCCCAGAGGTTAGGAAGGGGCAGGTGCCTTTATGTACGTATGTGTACACATGCAAACGGGGCCACGAGTGTGCACCCAATGCTCACAGTGATGCTAGAGCGAGTGTGTGTGAGAGAGAGCAATGGCCATCCATTCATGTGACCAGGAGGCCAATAGGATACAGCCTAGTGGTGGGTTTTGGCCCACAGGTTGGTGACTCCTATCCTAGCCCAGCTGCCATGCACAGCCCAGAAAGCATATACCATTTCAGACAAGTGGTTGTCCAATCTCTTCATAAAAAACTTTCAGTGTTGAATCACCTAAGTCATGTACATCTGGAAGGTGCCTCCTCTTAGATAGCTTTGAAGCACCCTAAAATATGTAAAGGTTTTTTTGACCAGGGGTTGCACTTTTCTTATCATCGTCACCCTCATCCTCATCCTCAGTATCTCCACCCCTTAGAGACGTGGGAAACATGATGGCAATACTATAATCATTGTAATGCCTAGGAGATATATTTTCAAAAATCAGAGCATTTGAAAGGATTTAGTTGTTAGAATTTGTAGCACCACAAATTGTCATTTTGTGCTGACTTTTGGCACTGCAGTCAATGAGATATTTCACACAGCTGTGGCTTGTACATTGCCATCTACCCAGGCTGTGTGTTAAAAGCATGAAAAATTGTTGTTTTAGTTTATATTTGATTACATAACAAATATGATTGTATAAACTAATTACATCTGAGTCCTAAGTCAAAACAAAGCAAAATAATCAAGAGAGAAGGGAAACTTAATGGTATGGAATTCTACTGGAAGGCTATTTGTAACACACCTATATATTAGTGAAGGCTGCCCAAAATTCTGGAATAAGCTAGAATTAAATAGAGCATGATTTCATCTCCCCCCCCCCCATTTTCACTCTGGACTCATGGAAATAACACATGCTTTCTTACAACACTGTCACACTGCAGCCTCAGGGCAACACAATGCTCATGGACAACGGGAGAGCAAGGGCCGTGACAACTTCCTTTTGATGTACCCTACCACAGAGGTGCAGCCAAAAGATGCTAGCATTTGTGACAGATCAGGCAGCCCGCTTGCCCTCGTGCTGGAATAAATGACCTGTCTCTTTTGCTTTTTTCCAAAAGGCATGTAAACTCAAGTTGACAAGGCAGGATTGTATTGTTACTCAATGTAACCCAGCCAGAACCATGCAAGTTATTAGGGCCAGACAGAGCTGCCACTATCTGTCACCTAAAACAAGGTTGGAGGTAGCTGACTTTATTTATAAAAGTTGCGTTTTTAAAAGCTTGTTTCTGAAGTGCAGGATCAAAGGAACATAAATAAAAAATTCGTTCATTTTTAGAGTAGGTATAAAACATCAAACCTATATACTAGCTGATGGCCAGTATTGCCCACGTATTTATAGATGTCAAAACATTTGTCTGAAAGGCAGCCATTTGTATGACAGGGGCTTTTCTTCCCTCTACTCCCATACCCATCATCCCTGCCCTCCCTTCTCCCTCCCATGCATTCCTCTTTCCTGCTCTGTCTATGATCTTGGCACTTTGCCCCAAATCCATCAGGCATTTCCCCATTCATCCACTGGAGGATGAACGTCACAGCTGGCTTTCCAGAGGAAGCTGCAAAGGAACTGACATCACAAGCAATTGCTGTTCTAGGATGCCGCAGTCACTCTCCTTAACAGGCCAGGCATTCCAGAGTTATGCTGGAACACACAAACACACATAACCCCCAGGGGTGTCTTAAGCCCCCCCCCAAGTATTTGTTTCCAGAGGATAAGTCATTTGTGTACGAAGTTTGGTTGAAATTTTTCCAGGAGCTCCAGAGTTATGCTGGAACATACATACATAATATAGATAGATAGATAGATAGATAGATAGATAGATAGATAGATAGATGGATGGATGGATGGATGGATGGATGGATGGATGGATGGATGGATGGATGGATGGATGGATGGATGGATGGATGGACGGACGGACGGTAGAAGGTAGACGATAGAAGGTAGAAGATATAAGATAGAAGATATATAGAGGAAGATATTACCACTGCAAGCATTGCTGATGTCCTTAAAAATGGGGACTTCATGGTAGCCATGCTGTGGTTCAAGGCTTGCTCTGGGTTTGTGAGATGTCCAGCCTCAGACACGGATATGGGAAATATTGCATCGGCATCTGGTCTTTTGCTATTTTATTTTCCCACATTGTCCCTGAGTTGACATCACTTTAAATCTTTGGAGAAATTTTCCTACTGCTTGTGAATTGTGGTTGTCTCTCTAGGGGATTTTCTTCAGTTCAGGCACATAATTAAGATTCTATTGCTATCCTTCCACAAAGCTTTTCATTTTCCTTTCCAAGTTGTATAGGTTTTAAGTTTAATTACAATGCTTCTTTGGACAGTTTGGGTGCTGCTTCATTCAGCTATTTGGTTTTAATTTAAAGAAAAGTGATTTAAAAATAATAATGATGAGAAGAGCCAAACTAGATCAGACTCATGGATTCTCTAGTCCAGAGGTCTTCAAACTTGGCAACTTTAAGATATGTGGACATCAATACCAGAATTCCTCAGCCAGCCATGCAGAAGATATTTCTAGACAACTATCATGGAGAAGGTATTTCAGTACAGTGAAGGAAAAGGTATGGGAAGCAGTGGTGGATTGCTCCCGGTTTGGCCCGGTTTAGCCGAATCCGTAGTAGCGGCGGTGGGAGGCCCTGCTCACCTGTTCAGACATTTCTGCACATGTGCGTGCACACAGAAGCATGCTCAAACCAGTAGTAAAAATATTTGCAACCCACCACTGGTGGGAAGCATCCCAGAAGGAACCCTCTCTAGTTTTCCAGAGAAAAAAAAGGAAAGGAGGGGAGAATTACTAAACAGTAGCAAGATTCTGTTAATATAAACTTACAATAAAGTCAGAGCTAGTATATGCTGTGGAGTTTCTTGTCTGGTCTACCCAAAGGTGCTGGCTAGGGAATTATGGGAGTCGAAGTCCAAAAGTCTTAAAGTTGCTAAGTTTGTAGACCCCTGCTCTACTCCATCCTATAAACCAACCGGTTCTCTCTTACAAGATCACAAGAGGTTCACTGCATGCAATGACACCCTTCTGCTTCCTTTCCCTAGACATTGATGTGGAAAACCATATTGGCTCCTTCGCTGACTAGCAGTTGTGGGTAGCCTTCTCTTTCACCCCAAGCGACGATAGTGGAATACACGCATAAAAATTACACCCAGAAAGCATCAGGGAATGCGTACAAACCCCAGGAAGAGCTCCCATAAGCAATTCCGCTATTTTCCAAACTGATAGAAGTTAGCATAGTAGATTTTGGTGGGCAGGGAATATACAGCATTGTAACAGAAAAACCCCTATCGTGCTTCCCATTTTGGAAATTACATAAAATACAAGTTTGTGAGGTTTCTTTAAAAAAAAGTAGGAAAACAAAATTCTTAGATGGAAGGCCAACTTTCAACTCCCAAATGTGTCAATGCTATCAGGATCATGCTGAAAAGAAGCAATACTTCTCCAGCTCCTGTTTCTTTAAGCAAAGGGCAATTGGTTTTTCATTATCTTGTTTTGATTCTACCTTTGGAAAACTCATTGCCCTTATCCTGTTGTTGCATAAAGGAACCTATGACTGGATACCATGCTTTGCACACGATCCTCAGGTAACACCAGAGGTGGGTTCCTACCAGTTCACACCTATTCGGTAGAACCGGTTCATCAAATCTACCGAACCGGTTAGAAGAGGTTCCACCAGTGGACCTGGAAAGCAGGCCACACCTACAGAAGAGGTTCCAAATTTTTTTGAAACCCACCACTGGTCCTTGGATATGATTATTCTACACAATCATGCTCATATTTATAAAACTCAGTGCCTCTGTGAAAGGTAAGGATGACTACTGCGTTTGTGGTGCAATCAGAACATTGCATGTTTTGAAGTTGTTTTAACGCAAACCAAAGATGTCTTTTAAAAAACAAGTTTACATCATATTCTTATGCATGCCAGTGCTGTGTGTGAGGTAATTTAAGGTGGTTCTGACAAGTGTCGTCGGCATCTTCATATTCGGTCACATGGGTGGCAAGCCACTCCCATCTGGTCACATGGGTGGCAAGCCACTCCCACAAAGGAGGCCACACTCACAGAGTAGGTTCGAACAATTTTTGAAACCCACCACTGGGTAACACCAGCAGTTCATAGCTAGCACTGAGGGGATATATTTTCCTCCAGCTCCCATATCAGATGAAAGAGCTTTTTCCAGGTAAACAGCAACTACAGAAGAAAGTGTTTAATTGTAGCTTAATTACAATCACTTACCAGAATACGTTTTATTTAAATGTGGTATAATTATAGTGAGACCTTGATTTAATCACACCGTATCTAACACAGTTACCACTGATGTTTTCTGCTTCCTCCTTCCAATTCCCCTGTTCAGCCAATGCAATCTTCTCACAGAGAAGTTGAAAACAGAAGCAACCCAAAAGCAGAAGAGAAAAGAGGAGAAAGCTGTAGCATATTTTGAGAAGGTTCCTGCATTGAGTCTCTTGCTTGGAGAAGCAAAAGAGGGACATACCACATTGACTTAGTCACTGGCAACTTTGCCGGCTGTGATTGACATTTTGAAAGCTGTCAGGATTGTGTGAGGTGCTTGGTGACAGAACTGACTGCTTAAGGAAGTGGTGAACTCTTCTTCATTAAAAGTTACAAAGGCAAGCGGGGATAGCTGTCTACTGAGGGCACAGCCATAGTACTTAGCACTTCGACTTATGTGTCACTTTGCAGTGCTTTACGGCCCTCTCTAAACAGCATATTGTCCCTAACAATGTGGGTTCTCATTTTATTGACCTCAGAAGGATGGAAGGCTGAGTCAACCTTGAACCAGTCAGTCTCAAACTCCTGGCAGTGGGCACTGTTATCCTGCAATATTACATTCTACCCACTGTGCCACCATGGCTAACACAACAAAGGTGCATGGATTGCTGTTACCTTATATCATGGTGGAGCCTCTAAAGTAGACTATTGTAGAATTGAACAATGATGGTTGTTTGAGTTCAGAGTTGAAGAGGAAGGATAGGGCTTATTTCTTTTCCCCCCCAGATGTTCAATGCTAGGAAGACAAATGTCCATCTTCTGAAGTTTATAGGACTTCCACCTAGCTTCTCAGGAGTCATAATGAATTTCAAGATACCCGCATCCCTTTTCCTTTATGTTACTTATCATTGCTATTTGTTCCACCAATAAGCTTGCTCTGGATGTGCTCTTACTTACTTCTTCCAAATGCAGAATGGAAGAGGAGGGATTCAGTCTGAAAAACAAGGTCTGATACAATAACGTGTAACCCTAACCCTAATCCTCTGAAATGCCCTCTCAAGTTCATTTCCTTGTGACTAATGTTTCCCGTGACAAAAGGTAAATTAATTGGCACTTTCGAGAGGTAACTGTCACAGACCGAAGAAGTCATCCCAGCTACAGGATCTTCAGTTGCCCAAACTGAGCTAATACAGATAGATACTGATTAACAGAGTTGGAAGGGACCTTGTTGGTCATCTAGTCCAACCCCTTGCCCAAGCAGGAGACCTTACACTATTTCTGACAGATGGCAGTTCAGTCTCTTCTTGAAAGCCTCCAGTGATGAAGCTACCACCACTTCTGAAAGCAACTTCTGTTCCATCGGTTGATTGTTCTCACTGTCAGAAAATTGCTCCTTATTTCCAGGTTGAATCTCTCCAGTTTCCATCCATTATTCCTTGCCTGGCCTTTGGGTGCTTTGGAAAATAGCTCGACCCCCTCCTCTCTGTGGCAGCCCCTCAAATATTGGAAGACTGCTATCCTGTCTCCCCTGGTCCTTCTCTTCACTAGACAAGCTAGAACATTACAGAAAGATTCTGAAATCAGATTAAAAAAAATATACCATGTTGAGGCACAGTAAAAAGTTTTGGGTGGCTATATAAGTTAGGTAATGTGAATATATGGAGGTAGATATTGGAAAGAAATCAAAAATGATTTGGAAGACAGCAAACATCATGAATAGATGTTTCAGAGAGAAGCACCTTGCTAGATAAATAGGTATACTGAGAAAATGGATAAAGCTATTGCTTACAAACCAGTCAGCACGGCTGTCCAAGTCATTGCTGTTGATAAATAAATGCCATAAATAAATACAGGGGATAGATTCCCCAGCTCCTTCTGCCATCCGTGAAAATTTAACATGGACACTCACACACCGTTTTCAAAGGTCTGGTCCAAAAAGGTAAACTAAGCAACCCCCAGGCATAAGTTTAATTGTGCTGTTAAACTTTTAAGAGATGTTAGCTGGGGCAGAGAACAAGCATTTATCAGGATGCTTCCAAGCTCTCCAGGCCTGATGAATGTACTTTAGATGGCACAGCAAGGAATGACGTATATTGCTTTTTATAGAAGAGGAAGCTTGTTGCAAGATGCTGAGGTTAACTTAATCTTTAAGGCACTGTGTGTTTGTATAAAGGAGGAGATTGTTTTCTATTGTTTTGATAGTGTTTTTTAAAGGGAACATATTTTGAACACTTATGCATGCCTAAAGACCTGGAAGGAAAGGCCAATAGACAGACTGAATGCAAATGCATAGGCTTAGAAAATATACAGTTCTCGAAATTAGACCATACATGCAGATGGGAAGAGGAAGAAAGTTCAACAGAAATAAGAGTGTTCAAGTTACTCAAAAATATCAAAGCATTATGTGGTCACTGATATGAAAAAAATAAGCATGCTGTCCACCAGCTGAGGAAGCCTATCTATCATCTGTGTGTCTGTCTGTCTATCTATCATCTATCTATCATCACCTAGCTACCTAACTATTTAGTTTATCGGTCTGCCTGTCCATCCATCCCTCCACCCATCTATCCTTCCATCTATCCCTCCATCATCTATCATCATCTAGCTACCTAACTATCTAGTTTATTTGTCTGCCTGTCCACCCATCCATCCCTCTATCATCCCTCCCTCCCTCCATCATCTATCTATCATCATCTAGCTACCTAACTATCTAGTTCTTTCTTTCTTTCTTTCTTTCTTTCTTTCTTTCTTTCTTTCTTTCTTTCTTTCTTTCTTTCTTTCTTTCTTTCTTTCTTTCTTTCTTTCTTATCATCTAGCTACCTAGCTATCTAGATCTTTCTGTCTGACTGACTATCTATCTATCTATATCTGTATCTGCATCTGTATCTCTCTCTCGCTCTTGCTATATCTATCTATCTATCTATCTATCTATCTATCTATCTATCTATCTATCTATTTATCTATCTATTACCTATCACATTTCTACATTCCTCACCTCACTTAAGTGACTCCAGGCCATTCACAATGAAAATATAAAAAGTAGTGTAAAAGCATAAATAAAAACAAAGACAGAACAGAGTTGAGAATTAAGTTAAGGTTAAAATATTACAGATTTCAAAATTTGCATGCCTATGGAAGAGCTTTTGCTGATGAAGAGTGGAGAATGTCCTCATCTTCAAACCACACTCAGATAGAAGATGACTCTTCCTTGGGTGAAAGCAAGCCAGCAACTGATTTTTCCATGGCTTATCGCTTTTTCTCTGCATGGTCACACCACAGATACCCTGTGTCAGATTTAATGGGGCTGCTGTTCAGTTGGTTAGTTGTCTAAAAGCGAGGAAACATCTCCTGGGGAAAGGTGGGTTATCAGCTTATCTCACAAAGCAGTCTTGTCAAGCAACCACTGCCAAGGCGATTTGAGAAATCTATATTTCAGATGTTCCCTTAAGCTTGAAACTTTGTTTGAAAACTTCATATATCTTTCCTAGCAGCGGAGGGAGAGCAAACCTGAATAAGATCAGATATCTGTTCAAATGAAAAAAAGTGATGCACTTGCGGGATATGAGCTGCCACTTTGAAATGGGGTTGGGGAATAGCACCCCTTGGTTTTTTAAAAAAAGCTCTAAGATTGACAGGACAGGTGCAGTTTTACCATCTTGATTTCACCAATATTGTAGGTCATTTTTTTTCTTAAACGTACCGGATTCAATTACTTCTCACTTGGGGGTTCACACAACCTCCTGCGTGGGAACTGAATTCAGGTGGCAAACAATGTACCCCCTACTATTCTTGATCCCAAAGAAAGAAGCCAACAAAGCAGTTCCTGTGACAATGTTCAGCTTTTATCAAAAGCACTCAACAAACAATCGGAAATAATTATTCATCTTTTTAAAAACCTTAGAACACAAGGTCAATTCCAATAATGAAGCTGGTGGCAAGAGATTTTTTTTTTTTAAATGTAGCTGGTAGAAAAAGACCTATTAAATTCAAAATGGATAGTTGACTTTAAAGGTAAATGTTCCCCTCGCACATATGTTCTAGTCGTTCCTGACTCTAGGGGGAGGTGCTCATCTCCGTTTCAAAGCCGAAGAGCCAGCGCTGTCCGAAGACGTCTCTGTGGTCATGTGGCCGGCATGACTCAATGCCAAAGGTGCACGGAATACTGTTACCTTCCCACCAAAGGTGGTCCCTATTTTTCTACTTGCATTTTTACATGCTTTCGAACTGCTAGGTTGGCAGAAGCTGGAACAATTAATGGGAGCTCACTCCATTACGCGGCACTTGGGATTCAAACCTCTGAACTGCTGACTTTTCTAATTGACCAGCTCAGCGTCTTAGCCTCTGAGCCACTGCGTCCCTTAATAAAGTCAATAAAGTTGACTTCATTAAAATCTAAAATCCATTCAGCGGTATATCGTTAGAATTATATTAGATATAAAAATATACTAGCTATTTACTAAGAGTGAACGTGTTGCTTAACTCTTGGTGATTGCAGGTAGTCCTAAACTTACGATCACAATTGTGCCCACATTTTCTGTTGCTAAGTGAGACATTTGTTAAGGGACTTTTTCCCCGTTTTACAACCTTTTGTGCTACAATAGTTAAGTGAATTGCTGCAATTGTTAAATGAGTAACATGGTTGTTAAGTGAATCTGGTTTCCTCATTGACTTTGCTTGCCAGAAAGTCACAAATGGTGATCACATCACCCTGGGGCACTGCAATTGTCATAAATATGAGTCAGATGCCAAGCATTGGGATTTTTATCATGTGACCATGGGGCTGCTGCAATGGTTGTAACTGTGAAAAATGTTCACTTTTTCAGTGTCGTTGTAACTTCCAACAGTCACTAAATTAATTTATGTAAGCCGAGGACTAGCTGTACAGGGACATAGAGACATGGACATGTTATTTTCTTAGCAAAAATATTGAAATGATTAACACTGATTTGTTCCAGATAATTCCCAATCTAGCTTTGGGATTTCTTGAAGATTTCCCAATCCCAGTGATTAGAAGACCAGCTGTCACTTGCTAGTTACTCCATTAATTGGTTTCACTTTCTGTTATTTGATCCTGCAAGAGTTCCTATGAAGCAGTGGTGGGATTCAAAAATGTTCACTACCAGTTCTGTGGGTGTGGCTTGGTGGGCATGGCAGGGGAAGGATACTGCAAAATCCCCATTCCCTCCCGATCAGAGAATAGATGGGGGCGGGGCCAGCCAGAGGTGGTATTTACCGGCTCTTTGAACTACTCAAAATTTCCACTACCGGTTCTCCAGAACTGTTCAGAACCTGCTGAATACTATCTCTGCAATGAAGGTTTCACTTCCTTTTATCTGCATAATCATGAGGTTGGCTGAGAGAGTCAATGACTGGATCAAAGGCCTCCAGTGTAGAGAATAAAATGGTTCCTATAGTCTGCAATGTTTCAGTAGGAATGGATTTCCAGAGGGGAAAAAAAGGCAGACTACAGGAACCAGGAGCACCACTCAGGTGACTCTGAGTACACAGATAAACCTCCAAGTACTTCAATGACCCGCTAAAAGAATGCAATTGACCAGCTGATTGCAAGGACTATAACTCCTTCCCAGAAGTGGGTTCCTACCAGTTCGCACCAGTTCGGTAGAACCGGTTCGTCAAATCTACCACACCTACAGAAGAGGTTCCAAAAATTTTTGAAACTCACCACTGTCACTCACTCACTCACTCACTCACACAGACACACACACACACACACACACACACACACACACAGAGAGAGAGAGAGAGAGACTCACACAGAGAGAGAAAGAGAAAGAGAAAGAAAGGAAGAAAGGAAGAAAGAAAAAAAGAAAAGAAAGAAAAAGTGAGAGAGATGAAAGAAAAAAGGAAAAAGGGACAGAGACAAAAAGAAGGAAAGATAGAGAGAGGGAGAGAGAGAGAAAACACATGGCCAGCAAGCCACTCCACCAGGTCACATGGCCAGCAAGCCACTCCCACAAAGGAGGCCACACCCACAGAGTAGGTTCAAAAAAAAATTGAAACCCACCACTGCTCCTTCCGTTCCTCACTATCCCATCAGAGCTGAAGAAGCTTCTTGGATGAGAAGCAAAATGTCTTCAACAGGAAAAAAAAACAAGGAAGTCCAGTTGCCTCCTGAAAAAGCAACTTTGGAATGAGAATTCTTTCTTTCTTTCCCCAAATCATTCTTCAAATACCTGCAACTAACCAGGGCTCCCTTGCTTCCCTTAAATTCTGATAGAGCATCTCAGGAGAGGCATTTCCAGTAATGATTCTCTTATACAATTAATAGGTGGTTCCTTCCCTTAAGAAATTGTTGGAGGACTTGTCCCAAAGGTGCTTTTTTTAATAGGCAACTGGACTTAGAAAAGGAAGACCAATTTGCCTTTTGAAAAAGCACCTTTGGGATAACCATGATCTGGATGACTGAGAATCTCCACAGACATGTTGGAGAACTTGGAGGGGTTTGGATTTGCCCAATTTCTCTGGAGTTTTTTTTGGTGCTCTCTGATCTTGGTTGTTTTCCTGCAGATGTTTTGTTGCCCAGCTAGAAAGCCTCATCGGTGCTCCACAGTTCAAGCCTGAGCTACATAAATTCTCTTCACTCGGAACCTACTTTCTCTGCGTACAAATGTGGTGAGGAATTTCAGAGGCTTATTTAGCATTCTAGCTCGAAGAAAAATACAAGTGTCACTTGTATTATTCCTTTGATGTTACTGTATTTTATATACAGCATAACCTGTAGGGTATTAATAATGGAAGCTTTGCCGTTCAGGTGAAATCTGACTCTTCTCCCACCCCCTCCTAAATGTGCCTCCTGCTCTCAAGATGCTTTCATAGTTCCCTGAATTGGGATCTGAAAAAAAAATCCAGATTTCAAAAGTGTTTGCATCCTGCTGTGTCTACTACACTTCCATTAAAGTAAGGCTATTTGTTTCCCTGCCTTGAAAGATGATTATTAGATTCACAAGTGGGAGTAAGGCAAGGAGAACACACCGCAACCTTTGAGGTAATGCTTCAGGTGCTTAGAAAAATAATAATACAGTTGAAGAAATAGGGACGGCTCTTTCCTCCCTTGCCTGAAGTGTGTTTAATCACATTCTCAGCTTGTGGTGCTTAGAAATCCCCTGGTGACTCGTTTCCAACCTTTTCTGAGATGGCCACTTGGCACCTATTGGATTTTTCCACCATCAATCAGCCTAAAACCCTAGAAGCAAAGGGAAGGCTTCACAGCTACTTTCCTATTTAATTTGGTGTTGGAAACAATTAAAGAGAGATCTACATAATGTCTTTCTAGACTGTATGGGAATTTGGATCCCATTGAAACAGCTGTATTGGGGGGGGGGCTAGGCGAATAAGGGCGTGCTAAGCCTTTCGTTTTGTTCCGATGAAATGATTGATTGAGTACATCCCTTTAAGATAATACTTCTCAAAGGAAGCAGAGAAATGGACAGCATTGTATCTTCAGCTTCTTTTGAAGGTTTGAAATGATGTCGCTACTGGAGTTACTGGTCTTTTCTTTCATCTTCTAAAATCTCATATTGAACATAGTGATAGCACTTAGACTTATATACCGCTTTACAGTGCTTTACAGCCCTCTCTAAGAGGTTTACAGCCTATTGCCCCCAACAATTTGGGTCCTCATTTTAACAACCTCGGAAGGTTGGAAGGCTGAGTCAACCTTGAGCCTGGTGAGATTTGAACTGCTAAATTGCAGGCAGCCAACAGTCAGCATTACTGCACTCTAACCATTGCGCCACTGTGGCTCTTCTAGTACAGAAGTCAGACATGGTGTGAACTGGAAAATAGCAATAGCACTTAGATTTATATAGCACTCCACAGTGCTATGAGCAGGTTATAAATGTCAGCATCTTGTCCATCAACAATCTGGGCCCTCATTTTACTGACCTCAGAAGAAAGGAAGGCTCAGTCAACCTTGAGCACATCAAGAATGACTGCTGTACTGTACTCTAACCACTGCATCACTACAGCTTCTCTTTTAGTCCCTGTTGGAAGTTGATGGAGCTTGCAGGTTTTTTTTACCTGTGCATGATGGTTACTAATCTGCAGGGAAGATGCCATATTCAGTTTTTCCAGCACTTCCCTTCTGAACATCAGAGGAGTTCTTGCCATTTACTAATTGTCATCCTCTGATTATATGGTGGGGAATGGAAAGATTTAAACTCCTTGCAAACAGCTGATCCTTTGTATTCCATTCCCTACCATTCAGTCAGAGCTGAAGAAGCTTCTTGGATCAGAAGTGAAACATCTTCAAAGAGAAACCAGAAAGTCCATTTGCCTTTTGGGCCAACCATGACCTGGATGACTGAGAATCTCCATAGACATAAATAGAAGTTTGTACATGAAAAGGATGTTCAAAAATTCCATAATTGCAAGCTGCAAATTGCTATAGCTCATTTGAAAGCTTTGGCTTTCCCACTGTTAAAACCACATATAGCAAGGATTGAGCTCTCAGTCAGTATTAACATAGGTAGTTGGCCAACTGCATTATATATTAATAATTTCCAGAGTTGAATGTTAAATCATTTAACCACATTTAAAGTTCAGACTGGCTGGAGTTTCAGAAGATGCTAACTCAACATTATGGTGTGTGTTTTTTCTGACACATGAACTCTTCCATGGTGTTTATAACTCAGGTTTATATTTTGAACACAAACTATTTCTCTTTTTCACTGTTAAGCCTGGTCAAAGATCATAATAAAGATATTTGATTTGAACCTAACCATTACACTTATAAATCACATTGAAGGAAACTGTGAGGTGTGTGAATGCAACCACTACCAGGTCTATTTTTCATTGTCTAGAATCACAAACAGAAAAATCCCCTCCTTTTTAGCATTTGTTTTTCAGATTTTGACACCCAAATGTTAATGTTTTTATATTTTGAAAGGCATTCTTATGCAAACATCACTATTTTTTAAAACTTATATCTGTGTTGAGGTTTAGCATGAAAAATTATGGGTTTTTTTTTAAATTGCTAATGAAAACAGGTTGCTTATTACTAGCATGCTGCCAGACTTTTGAGGTACAGCAAATCAGGAAAGAGATTCCAGAAAACAAACTGGAGCTCTGTTTTATTGATATGGGCTGCAATAAAAGCCTTTTGAAATCCTAAAAGAGAGTTTAAGGTTGACTGTCAAATTCCTGGCCCATGGGCCGGATGCATCACACCCACGCCTGGTTTAGCAATGGAGGGAAAAGTCCTGCTATGTCATGGGATGACGCTGTGAAGACGTGAGTTTGACACCCCTGGTTTAAAGAGACAGTTGAAAAAAATGGGTATGAGAAGATACTTGCACATTGGGGGATCTGATCGGGCCAAGTTGGTGCAAAAATAGAAGGCAAGGGGAGTGCAGGAGTGGAGTGAGTGCAAAGGAAAAATGGAAATACAGACTTACAGCAGTTCATTTAGTGATCAAAGTTACCCCACCAGTGAAAAAAAAGTGGTTTAGAACCATTTTTCACCATTTCAGCATTCCCATTTCACATGATCAAGATTTGAACGCTTAGCAAACTGGTTCATTTTCATGATGGTTGCAGCATCCTGGGGTGATGCTATCCCTTTTATAACCTTCTCACAAGTAAAGTCAATGGGGAAACCAGATTCACTTAACAGCCATGTTACTAACTTAATAACGGCAGTGGTTCAGTTAACACCAGAGGCAAGAAAGTTTAAGTTTAATGGAATTTATATGCCGCCCAATCCCGAAGGACTCCGGGCGGCTTAAGAAAGGCCGTAAAATGGAGCAAAATTCACTTAACAACTGTCTTGCTTCGCAACAAAAAATGGGTTCAATTGTTGTAAGTCTAGGACATACCGGTAGAAGAGGTTGGAAGAGTTTTATGAGAGCTTGTGGTGTTATGATATTGGGGTTATGAGAAAGAACGTTACGAGATGCAGAAAGGTACCACTTAAGGCCTATCAAAACCTGGTAATTTTTTTTCTTAGAAAAAAAAAGAAAACACTGAATTAAAATGGTTGTGAAAAAGTTGTGCCGTAGTTACCATAGTGATGACAGTCCCCTGAATTAAAACATGAGAAAAAAGTGTCCCCATGGAAGATTTACGTTGCTCACTCTTGTGGTTGAGCATCAATGGGAGAATAAGCACATCAGCAGATCAAGCCACTAGTTAATGCTGTCCCCCTCCAGATGATTTCAGGAGTTGGATGCCAACATTTAATTGGTGCCTTCTTTGTTATCCAAGGGGGAGAAGAAGGGAAGAAAATTAAAATTAAAAAAGAAACAACCCAGGAATTTCTGGAGATCAATGCAGTGGCTCTGTTTGTTTCCCAGCTGCCATGCATCTGTTCAAGTCAGTTTGTTTTATTAATGCTTACTTGGCCTAAAGCTATCAGAGAGATGATAAAAGATGCCGTATTCATGCAGCACTGACACAAAGATATTTTTTCTCCTGTAAAAAAGAAAATTAATGGTTCCTGTGGGCGTGGCCTGTTGCCGAGGAGGGCTCCACCGAGCTCCTCAGAGATCTGGTCTGTATATCTAAATAAGATCATAGATAGCACCCCTTTTTGGCTAAGAAAGGGGCAGGGAGGTAGCTCCGTAGGTTAGGGTCTATTCGTAAGCCACAGCCTTTTTCTTTTTTTGGCTGTGGAAGAGATTAGATCCAGCCGAAGCGGAGCCTTTATCTCCGGCCAGTTCTTCTCAGCTGCCTTTTTTTTTTTGGCAGCCCCAGACAGGCTAGCCCCCCCCAGGACAAAACAAAGTTTTTTTCAAGCTAGAGTTGATACGGGAGGGTACCACCCCTGTGAGATTTATGCTTTTATTACTATCTTAAATACCAGCACCATTTGTCTTAAAGACTTCTTTGTTTAAATAGACTTTAAAATGGCGATTTCTCTCCGTGGATGATTACTGGATGTACTTAGCCGGGCTTATCTTCCTGCAGACCGCTCCTTAACAAAATAAACTCTTTTTCTTTGGAAATAGAGGGGAGCGAAGCACTGCTTACTTGTTTATCTATTATGGCACCCAGATCAAAGAAACGTCTTGCTACAAATGTGTCTAAAGAATTTAAACAATCTTTTTTGGAAACACAGCCTTTGTCTCCTACGCCCTCTACTGGAGAAGTTTTAACACAGGAATATCTCTTTAAAATATTTAATGCCCTTAAGCAAGAACTTAAGGAATTTGTATTGCAACTTTATGAGGATCTAAAATCTAAAGTTAATCAAATGAAGGCGAATACGTTTGCAGCCGTGTCTGCCCTGTCAGATTACTCTGCTGAAATAGAGAACAGATTGGAAAGTCTGGAGAAGGCTAATTTTGATTTGACTACCAATATTCAAATTTTACAAGAAAAAATTAGAAATAACGAAGAACAGCTTATGACGCTAAATTTTGATAGGAAGGCATTTTCAATAAGAGTCAGAGGATTCCGTGAAAAGGAGCAAGAGAATTTGAAACAGACATTTGCTGAAGCCTTCAGCCATGCGCTGGGAAGCCCGGGACTTAACTTTGATTGGCAGATTCGGAAAATCTATCGCCAGAACTCATTGATAGCGGAACAGCGACAGCTCCCGAGGGACATAATTATACATTTCTCTACAAAAGAATCTAGAAACGCGATTGTGCAAAAGTTTCATAATAACAGTCTCCGAGTTGATGACCAGGACGTGATTGTCTTCAAAGATATACCTTTCCAAATGTTGAGAGCAAGAAGGGACTACGCCTTTTTAACTAAAGAGCTTAGGAGTCAACAGATTCGATACAGATGGGAGGCCCCTGCCGGCATCACGGTTACATTTGAGAATCAAAGATTTCGTCTTAACTCGGTTTCGGAGGCTCAAGATTTCTATTGTAGGATTCTGAAGGCGGGACTTCCTGACGCGCTTGGAAGAGAGGAGAGACAAGCGGAAGGAGAAAGCAAACGGCTGGCCATGCGGCTGCAAGATGGAGGGGGTAGCCCCTCCTCTCTCGGAGAAGCAGAAGAACGCAGATTGAGAATTTAGATACTTCAAAAGACTTCCTAAAGTTGAGGACTGAATGGGGGTTTGAGACCTCTCTCCGGTAGAAAAAGTGGACTAATTTTTATCAGAAGGGAAAGCTGGGTGAAACTACTTTGAGCTAGATTCTAAAGTAACGTTAGCATAAATCTGATAGTGGTTAAAAGAATGCGGAATGATTTATGTTGTTTAAACTTTGTTAGATGGGACTATTTTAAAATAGAAGGTTAACTGACTCTTGCTGAAAGCATTATTTGAATATGATCCATGCTATTTAACTTTTATTTGAAGGGAAAGTTGGTTGTAATAGTTCTGAGTTATTTTTCAAATAAACGCTAGTATAAATTTGATAGTGGTAAATATTAGACAAGCAAGAGATGAGGGTAAAATGCATGTGGAATGAACTACGTTATTTGTGGTAAATATCAGACAAGCAAGGGATGAGGGCAAAATTTACGTTGTTTAAAGCTTATTAGAACAGGAAGCCGCTTGGGATTATCTTAAGATAACTGTAAAAAGAATGTGGAATGATTTATGTTGTTTAAACTTTGTTAGAAGCGACTACCTTAAAATAGAAGGTTAACTGAATCTTGCTGAAAGTATTATTGGAATATGTGGAATGATTCATGCTACAAATCGCTCTGAGTTATATTTTAAACAAATGGTAGTACTACGTTATTTGTGATAAATATTAGACAAGCAAGGGATGAGGGCAAAATTTACGTTGTTTAAAGCTTATTAGAACAGGAAGCCGCTTGGGATTATCTTAAGATAACTGTAAAAAGAATGTGGAATGATTTATGTTGTTTAAATTTTGTTAGAAGCGACTACCTTAAAATAGAAGGTTAACTGAATTTTGCTGAAAGTATTATTGGAATATGTGGAAGGATTCATGCTACAAATCGCTCTGAGTTATATTTTAAACAAATGGTAGTATAAATTTGATAGTGGTAAATATCAGACAAGTGGGGGATGAGGGTAAAATACATGTGGAATGAACTAAGTTATTTAAATTCTATTAGAAGGGGAAGTCGGTTGGAATTACAGAAATTGATTCCTGTGTAAAGTAATATCTGATCTACGCTGCTTAACTTTACTAAGAAGGGGAAATCGGGTTAGATTATTTTGAATTACTGTTTGAAAAAGGGGTAAAGAAAGATCATTTACGTTGTTTAAATTTTACTAGATGGGAAAGTTTGATTACTTGTCTGTAAAGTTATATTTGAATATATGGCATAAACTACGCTGCTTAAATCTTACTGGAAGGGATCATGAGGTTTAGGAAGGGAACGGGAGAGTCTACAGAAGGGCGGGGTAAATAGCAAAGAAGTAAGAGATGAGAATAAAATATAGATAGAATGATTTATACTATTTAAGCATAGATAAAGATGGGGGGCTGAGATCAACACAAAGAGTGGTTTCTTTTTTTCTTTTTTCTCTTTTCTCTTTTCTTTTTTTCCTTTTTTTTTTCTTTCTCTGCTTTTCTTTTTTTTTTTTTTTTTGATATATTACTTTTATTTTTTAATCCATATGTATACAAGATATCTTAGATAGAAGGTAGTGCCAGGTGTGGACCCTGGGAAGTCGGGAGGATTAGGGATGGGGATTGTGGGGGGTGGGGTGGGGGGGTGTTAATATAGTTTTAATAAGAACAAGAATGTATTTATATACGGTGGTTCTTTTTTTATTATTATTATTATTATTATTATTATTATTATTATTATTTTCCTTGGTTTACTTTACTTTTATTAGATCAAACAACACTCGAATAAAGGCATACACCAAGGAGGGAGGTAGAGGGAAGGAAGAGGGAGGAGTAAGGAAGGAGTAAGGGGAATGTAAGGAGTAAGGGGAATGTAAGGAGGGTGTCTGGGGAGTAAGGGGAGAAGGAAGGCTTGAGGGGAAAGGGAAGTAGGAGGGGAGTGTTAGAGGGAGAAAGGAAAGTTGGAGGGGGTAGATGGGGTGTATGGAGGACGCAAGGGTTAGGTGGGGTTGTGAATGATGAGTTGTGTTTCCTTTTTACTTGTTCGTTTTATTCCCTTTTTCTTTTTTTTTTCTTTTCTTATAGTAAATACCCTGTATATAAATGATTGCAAATGGAATGTGAAAATTGAATAAATATATTTCCTAATCAAAAAAGAAAATTAATGATTGAACATAAGATTAAACCCAGAACTTGTAGCCTTTCTCTGCCTCTCCTACTCACCATATTACTCTAAATCTTTTAAATCACACATATTATTAGTATTATGTTCAATCTTCTTCAGAGGCAGGAAAACAAAAGATTTGTGCTTCTGCTAGGTTAGGATTATCTGACAGAGGTTTCAGAAAAGTGATATTAGAAAGCATCAAATTCAGGGCAGGATAGTCTTCCTTTCCTGTACTTTTCGGTATAGGATGAAATGTTGATATTTCATAAACTCATGATTCTTTTTATCTATTATAATTTAGGTTTAAAACCATGGCTGAAAGCTGCCTCCTAATTAAAAAAAATAATGGGGAAATTCAGAGTGGGCCAGAAGACAATCACTTAGGCTTCTCCTTCCTTCCCATTGCTTCATCATGGTAATATTCTGTCACTTTCTTTTTTTAAAAAAAAGTCTGATTTAAATCAGTCTGGATCGGTTATGAACATTGTGGCTAGCAATTACTTTGGGGAGCTCTGGAAAGACAATGAATTATATCCTTTCTTTGAAGTTGACAAAAGGGAAAAAAATGAAAATCCCCCCCCAAAAAAGAGAGGCTAAGCCAGCAGTTGTAGAAAACAGAATCAGGAGATATTTTTAATTCATGCTTTGTTAAAAATGATGTCACTATGGAGAATCAGATATGTATTACTGCTGAATCCCAAGAAAGGGATGGCTATGAGCTACTGATTCCTGCACTGTTCATTCAACTCCTCCTCCTGCTTCTCCTTCTCCTCCTTCTCTTTCCCCTTCCACTTTCCCTTCTCCTCCTTCTCCTTCTTTCAATTTATATTTATATAGCCATCAAATACGTGACTTGGGGTGGTTTACAGCAATTAAAAGCAAATGAAAAAACAGAATACAATATATAAAATAAAAGCATATAAAAATATCTGCAGCTAACAATAGATAGATGCTGTAAGATAGATAGATAGATAGATAGATAGATAGATAGATAGATAGATAGATAGATAGATAGATAGATAGACAGACAGACAGACAGACAGACAGACAGACAGACAGACAGACAAAGATTGTTCAGCACTATTGTTTATAATGATATTTGCAAAATATCAGTATTATACAACATAATTATTATGCACTGTAGGAAACGGAATACATCACTGGGTATTCAAAAGCACAGACCTAATTTTTGCTCATCATTCCCCATCCAAAATGTATTATACTCTTGGCTATCATCTGAAGTTATTTTTCTTTCATCCAAAAAATCGTTTTGAATGCTAGACCATTTATAAACCTAAAGAACGACATTAAAAATTTAAGAATAGGAGCCCCAGCACAACTAGAGTAAAAACAAGTAAAACGCAGCCTACAGATGAGTATTCGATGGTACTGTTTATTCAGAAGCACAGACGAGGGATTTATGGAAACATCGATTTCTGGGTATTTCTTTTATATCAACAGCCCAAGGCATAGATGGCTATGTCCCTTAGGTGGTCTGATTTTTTTCCCCATGGTGATTTTCTTTTCAAAATCCCACAAACCTAAAGCTTTATTAAATAACTGCTTCATAGAAACTATCTGCTGTGGGCTCCACATAAGCATCAGGAAGGGCATCCAGCCAGTAAATGCTTAGCTCCATTCAGTCACCCTAATTCTACCCCAATGCAAGGTATTATAGGGTCATTAAATGGGGGGAAAAATAACTGTTTCATAATGGGTTTAGCTGCCCAGCATCTTGAACCTTTCTCTACTGGGCTGAACCAGGGTACAAATATATGTACCTTAGAATATCTTTTTCCCCCCTCCATCTCCCTATAGTATTGCCTCCTGCTTGTCCCTAGCCAAAAAGGATGAAGTCATATGTCTAAAGTAATATTTCCCTGCCAGAAAAGCTGTAATCTGCTTTTCTCTGATGTGGAAATTGGGCAGAATTCAAACCAGTTTTGAAATTCCTGTCTGGATTTCAACCCTTTCCTTTTGCATCAACCACAGACATGGCAGATGCTCTGTCTGGACCCTGATTTATAGGTTCCCCTCCTTTTTTATATCTTTCCCGGATGGGTTTAAAAAAAAATAACATAAAAAACAGCACTATTTTATGGAATTTTTTTAAAACCCATTTTTTATGGAAAGAACATAAATAAAAGTGTTATGGAATGTTTTTTCTCCCCCTCGAGCTAAAAAGTGGAAAATGGCAGAATTCTTGCCAATGTTGCTTTAAAAAAAAGTCCATGATTCATTGATCCATCGATGAAGAAAGAAAGAAAGAAAGAAAGAAAGAAAGAAAGAAAGAAAGAAAGAAAGAAAGAAAAAGAAGATAGATGTGTTATTTCATTGTTTTGTGACTTTACTTCTAAAACAAAAGACAGATTCATTGTCTTATAGCTCCATTAATGATACTTTTAGAGAGATTAGAACAAAATAACTTCTCCTTGGAGGTCTTCTAGACCAACCCTCCTGCTCAAGCAGGATATCCTATACCCGTGATGGCAAACCTATGGCATGCGTGCCAGAAGTGGCACGCAGAGCCATCTCTCTGGGCACATAAGCCGTCGCCCATTACTCTTCTGGGTTCTGGGTGGTCTTCGCGTGTTCCGGAGTCCCGTTAACTGGAAGAGCAGCCTCTCAGTGCGCATGTACTTGCTGGGAAGATGATCTTCCTGTTTCTGGCACATGCATGTGTACCAGTCAGCTGGACTTCCAGTTTCTGGCATGCATGCATGCACAAAGACCAGCTGGCCAGTGTGCATACGCATGCCAAAAACCGGAAGATCACCTTCCCGGTGCGCGCATGCACACTAAGTGGCTGCTTTTCTGGTTTATGGCACGTGTGCATGCTTTGGCATTTGGGGCTGAAAAGGTTTGCCAATACTGCCCTATACCCTTTCAAATAAATTGTTGTCCAGTCTCCTTTTACTCTGGGCCATTTTTCCATCTTTTTAAAGAGTCCACATAAGTATTCCTATTTGGATATACAAAGAGTCAGGTTTTCTCATGTAGAACTTTCATATTACGTTGCTAAACGAATTCATGCTCTCCATTCCACTCTTTTCTTGCTCCCTTGTTTATGCTTTTGAAAGTGAGACCATAATGTTCCCAAAACTCCAAATAGATGCTGAACTCAAAAGAGTTGATATAAAAACATGAATTTGATTTCCCCCACTTCCTGATTCATCAATATCTCCCAATGCTTTCAGCTAGCCAGTAAATGGCTAACATTGCGTAAATATGTTGTTTTGTATTATTAGGAGAAAATTGAGGCTGTTTGGGATGTCCTCTGTGCAATTCATCTGGGTGGTTGGCTTCAGAAATTTGTGCGCCTATAACAGTATATGATGACCTGTTTGAAAGCGAATGCAAGAGAAATTTTTGATTTCAGAATAAATAGCAGAGCCATTGGATTCATCTTTGCTTTTATTTTGGTTATGTCATCAAGAATATGGAAGTCTTCTCCCGCAAAACAGTCTTTCAAGAAATGCCAGCTAGCCAGCAAACAGACACATTCGAAGCAGAACTAATTAAGATCAAGTCATTGCTCAATAAATATGCAAACGACAAAGGAAAACACGGAATTCTATTTATCATATCCTAAAGCTGCAGATTGCTCTGAGACCACTATAAACCACACTAGACAGGGGGGTTACAGGATATTAGATTTAAATGTCCAGGTCAGCTAACCTCTGCATAATGATGCATTGAATAATAGATTAGAATGGAGTTCCAGCTGTCTTGGTTTTTTTTCCCAGTGGTGACAGGATTTTGGGGAGGAGGGAAGAGGGGGCTCATTTGTGACAAACTTTCTACTTAAGATAAATTTTCTTTCTTAATTCTGAGGAAAGCCCAGCAAGTGAAATTGCTCAGGAAAAGAAGGTGAAATACTGTATCTGAATATGGCAGCATTGGCAAATCTTTTCGGCACCGAGTGAAACTGGAAGATAAGTTACCTGGTGTGCATGTATGCATTGGGAAGCTGAGGTTCTGGTTTCCGGCATGCATGCCAGTCACCTGGTCTTTTGGTTTCTGGCATGCATGCATGCACGAAGACCGGCTTGCCAGCGCGCATGTCGGAAACTGGAATCTTAGCTTCCCTGTGCATATGGACACCAGGGAGCTGCTCTTCTGGTTTCTAGCACTTCTGCGCATGAGATGATCAGCTGGCCAGTGTACATGTATGTGCCAGAATTTGGAAGGGCAACGGGCGATGGCTGGGGTGCCTGGAGAGATGTCTCTGTGTGCCACTTCTGGCACATATGCCATAGGTTTGTGTTGTGGCTCGGTAGGAGCCTTTGGAGCTGCTATCAGACTGACACAGAAATCTCCTGTGAGTGGTTTCAGGATGCTCACAGGAGATGATAACAAGCAACTGTGGCTCGTTAAGGATCTCCTCCTGTGGATAAAAGACTGATGGTGCCACGCCTTAGTTGCAGAAGTCAACGTTCCTTTGTTCCGTTCCATTCCTGTTCTAGTTCGTGTTCATGATTCAAAGAAACCAATTTGGAGAAGTGATTTGCTGTAAGAGTTTGTTTTTGCATTTGCTGTTTAACTTTTTGCCAGAGAATTTATCTATGTTTATTTTGGGCTCGCAGCTAGCAAAAGCCGGGACTGATAAAGACATTCCTTTGCAAGCTGTCTCTGGCTGTTGTTTCTGAATGAACAAGGTGGGGGGTCAGAACAGGTTTGCCATCAGGGGTCTATGGAGATATTCATAGTCATTCAGGTCATAGTTGTCCCAAAGGTGCTTTTTCAAGAGGCAACTGGATTTTCTTTGCTTTTTCCTTAAAGAAAAACATCTTCTCAACATCTTCTCACTAAACCTCACTCTTAGTGACCAGGTGTACCCCTAAAAAACCCTAAATTTGGAAAGCTGAAGATTGCATGGGGGAGATGAGATGAAGTTCAACATGCCAAAAGCATCACTAATAGAAAATGTTGCTATCCTGTGAATTTAGAAAGCAACACTATTTATTTGGGTGTCGATAAAGAGCGAAATAATTTTAACTGATTTATATTTCACTTTCCCTCCAGATGTTTAAGACAGCGTGCAAAACATTTTATCTTCAAGTTTTCCTCCAAATGCTATAAACGGTTGCCATGGCAAACAGTTTTCCTGCATATTCTCTACCACTTAGTCAATGTGATAAAGGGAGCTTTTGTTTTCAAATTATACCATGAAGGGAGGAAAGCTTCTTGGTGACATACCAAAGGTGCTTTTTCAAAAGGCAAGTGGACTTTTTTTTCCCCCTTGAAGATGTTTGCTTCTCATTGTTTCTCTTCAGTTCTGAAGGAACTTCTTGAATGAGAGGAAAAGGAAAAACAAAGTCCACTTGCCTTTTGAAAAAGCATCTTTGAGACAACCCTGACCTGGATAACTGAGAAGCTCCATAGACATTTTTTGGTGAAATGTTCAGGACGGGAGTGTTAGGAGCTAACCAAAAGATGGATATGTAGATGTTCTGTTTTCACTGTATTGTCCTCACTCCATAACTTTAACCTTAAACTGTCTAGCGTGGACTTCACCCCTTTCCTAAGGGGTCCATAAAGGGGGTGTGCATAAGCGCACCAGTATGCCTACCATCCCTGGCCTATGGTTCCCATTTATTCGTACCCATTTCCTGTGTTCATGTCCAAGTTTATACATATACCTGTTATCTCGTACGTGTTTGACAAACTAAATTAATAAATAAACCTGAGGACTCCATGAATGTCCTTCCTTCCTTCCTAAGGGAAGATGTTCTGATGGAGAATTCCACCCATGATTGTGGACAGCCAAAGAGGCTTCCAAGGGAAGAAAATAGACAGCAACAATGGCAACCTAGCAATTCTTCTACCTCCAATAAGAAAATAAGCTTTTTAAAAAAATCAAAAGAGAAATTCAAAATATGTTCTCAAACATTTTGAGAAGGAGAGAGTAAACAGGAGGGGTTGCTTTGTTCTTTGCTAGGGGAAGGATTTTTTTTTTAAAAAAAATCAATATAAATACAAATACAATAGCAGAGTTGGAAGGGACCTTGGAGGTCTTCTAGTCCAACCCCCTGCCTAGGCAGGAAACCCTATACCGTTTCAGACAAATGTCTATCCAACATCTTCTTAAAGACTTCCAGTGTTGGGGCATTCACAACTTCTGGAGGACAACTTCAGACAGGATTCAGAACAGGGGTGAAATTCAGCAGGTTCTGAAGAACCGGCAGTGGGCGTTTTGCATAGTTCGGAGAACTGGCAAATACCACCTGTGGATGGCCCCAGAGTGGGGTGGGAATGGAGATTTGCAGTATCCTTCCTCTGCCATGCCCACCAAATAACACACAGAGAACTGGTAGTAAAAAAACAATTAAATTTCACCACTGATTCAGAACGTTTATATAAACCTCTCACAATATGTCTTAACATCAGGTCTGGTGGCACCAAAAATAGGTCTTTAGTTCTTGAGTGTGTGTGTGTGTGTGTGTGTGTGTGTGTGTGTGTGTGTGAGTGATGTGTATATATCTGTGTTGTGTGTATGTGTGCTGCTTTAAAAAGTAAAACTAGGACTGGCTTTTGCTGCCTTTGACTTCATTATACTAATCTTCTCCTTATCCGCTGAGCCTAGAATTTGCAATATGTGCTTGGATGCTTTACAAGATGAGACTGAACCTCTTTTTGCTTCCATCCAATTCAATCTTCTGTTTTCTTTCTTTTGTGTGTGAATCTCTGGCAGAAGCCACAACAACTGCAGCCTGGAGACCGATGATGAACTTCCCGGTGGGGATGAAGTGGATTATAACACTGATAGCTGCTCCGATCAAGAAGCAGATTTTTTGGACATGGATAGAGAAATCCAAGAATCTCCCTTTAGGGGTTGAAAGTGTGAAAACAAAAGCAGCGGCCAACAGAGGCGGATGGGTACCCTTTTCTCCCAGCTCTGAAGAAGTGTTCTGTTTCTCACCAGTGAGCAGCCAGACTGGGTCTAAGACTGTTCTCCTCGTACCCTTCGCCACCCCTTTTTCGCCCCCAGGGTTCTGCCCCCAGCCATTCACCTCCACCACTGAAAGGACCCTAGCTGTTTGCGCCGGCCAATGGGACCCAGCCTCTTTAGTACCATTCGTCATGGACCATTCGGCGAAATACTGTTCACTCTGGGCTTTTGGGCTCAGGTGACAGTTCACTGCCAGCCAATCAGAGGAAGGGAAGGGAGAAAGAGAGAGTGGGGGGAGGAGAAAGTGTTCAGTGTGGAGTTTCCTCTCCAGGGGTTTTGTTTCTCCTAGAAAATCCTTTGCACGGGAAAGTTAAAATCATGACTTTCTACTTGTCATAATTCCTCGGGGTGAACAGTATTTCGCTGAATGGACCGTGATGAAGGCTCTGGGACTAAAGAGGCTGGGTCCCATTGGCCAGCGCAAATAGCTAGGGTCCTTTCAGCGGAGGAGAAATTGTAGAGGTGAATGGCTGGTGGTAGAACCCTGGGGGTGAAAAAGGGGCGGCAAAGGGTACGAGGAGAACAGTCTCATTCTGGCCAGGACTCGACCCTGTCCTACCAGTCTACTCTGGGGCTTCGGTGGTAGCAGAGAAGAGGACAGGAACCCAGGAAAGAAGAAGCAACTCATCACTTCATCTGCTGCTTTACTAGTGACAACTATAGCTTGAGACATGTTGTTCCAGTTGCTCTTAGAACAGATCCCCCCCCCTTTCTTTTTCCTGCTAATATTGTGATGTCATGTAAGGAGAAGATGGGAGAGAACTTTGTGCTGCATCAATCAGATCTCTGTGTTAAATACCTTCAAAATGACCTTTGCTGAGTTCGGAAAGTTTGGGCAGGATGGGATTGTTGCAACAGGTCCCCTCAAGGATAGGTCAAAAGCTTTAATCATTTCTCGGCAGTTTGGCCTGCCTCTGTTCTTCCTTGGCCATTGCAAATGTTGCCAACAATTAATGGAACAATAATGCTAAACAGCTGGTGGGGGGGAAAGTGTCAGAGAGTATTTGCAAAGAGGCTTTTGATGTTTATGAGGAGGGAAAGTAAGGGAAACAGATTCTTAGTCCTGTGTCTTCTTCACAGCAGATGCTCCATGATAAAACTAATACTTTGATTGCAGAAAGTTCCCAGTTCCAACTCTGCCATTTTCTGGTAAGGCTAAACAAAGTCCTGGCTGGACACCTATCACACTTTTCTTTGTCTCAATAATTTTGGTTTTCATAGATGTTTGAGGTAAAATATACATTTCAACTTTTTCAGCTTTTTCCTTACAATTTTTTTTTCCTGTAAAGAACTTCACTGCTCAACATCTCCAGTTAGTTCAGAAAACATATAAACTATCCTATTAAGATTCAGGACACTCTTCTTTAAGGTGAATCTCTCACTTCCATTGTGTTATTCTGGTGCTTCATGGTACTCTGTCAGGATTTGCAAGATATATCTGTCAGGCACGAAGAATCAGTTCCAGTTAACATGTTGAGTTCCAGTTAAGATGATTTAGTGCTCACGCTTATATAAGAATCTAATCAACTAAGGTCAGCACTAAATTGGTGCTAGATAAGAGTTAATGGAATTCAATTGGAGTTTGACTTAGAACATTTGTGGGAATGTAAGGATGCCGGGCTGATTCCTTTCTTGACTCTGCCCCCAGGCTCTCCCTGTCCTTCTCCTATAACCATGATTGAAAACTTATTCACACATGCCAGAGGTGACACTCTCTGTGGGCATGTGCGTGCATGCACGTACATGGGCATGTTCTATTTTGGTACCTCAGTGCCGAAATGATTCGCCATCACTGTCCTATAATATCCCAAGGCTGAGTCTGAAAAGGGAAGGATGGATAATAATGTTACAAGGTGAGGTAGAATTCATTTTTTGCCAGCCCCTTGTCACACACCCCTGACTTTGAACATAATTTAGTGTTCTGACCTCCCTCCTCCGTCCAGGAACGAAAGCCAAAACCAACATAAATGAGAAGGTTTCTTTTAATCAGTCAAGACTCTCGTTGGCTGCAAGCCACATAAACAAAGAGATAAGCACTCTGGCAGCAAGTCCTACAAAACTTGGCAGCAATGCAAACAAACTCCGGCAGCAATCCAGCCTGCCAAGTTTGTTTCTTGTTAGTCCTTAACGTTAACTTCTGCAGAAGGGTGTGGCACAAGCAGTCTCTTTTATAATCAGGAGAGGATCTTAATGAGCATCAGCTGAGCGTAATCACCTCTTGTAATTATGCCATTGTTCTTGATGCCGAGTAGCCCTTCAACGGCGTGCATCCTGGAACAATTCACAGGTGTTTTCTGGATCACTCACTCTTGTCTCCTCCCCACTGATCCAAGGCTCAGATGCCACCTGGTGGCCAACCAGTTTGGCGGCAACTCCAACAGCTCCTGCCGGGCCACAACAATTTAGAATAAACCTTAAGCAGATACAATGAGTGTATCTATTGCAGAGTATTAACAAGCCATACGTGCAACAAACTCCTGCATCAGGCTGTACGTAGGAAACCTGACCTACACATGCATCATTCTCCAAATCTGAATCTTGGCCCTTTTCCTTTTTTTCCCCACTTTGACTCAGTAGTCATCTAGCCGCTTGTTTCTCAGCCTTGAAGGTCCCATGGTTACCAAATGCTTCTGCCCTTAGGCATCCCAAGGGAATTTAGAAGTGTTTGATTGAAAGTATAGATAGATTTTTTCCTGGTCCCTGTGATCCCTGAGAGGCTGAGATTGCATCTGCTGGAAACAGTTAGGGTTAAAATTGAATGTGGTGCAGAACACCAGCAGTGAAGAGACAAGTTTCTTGGCTGGTGTTTATCCCTCCCATCCTCTTCCCTCCCTTTCTTTGTGTTCCATAGGGGATTTTCCTGCTTACCAAGTTTTCTGTTTGTGGCTCGCATTAAGCTATAAGTGGCACAGCCCAAAAGAATGTTTAAAGAAATATCATCATATTTCACCTAAACTGAAATTCAAAGGGGATTAGAGCATTAATCCATTTAGCCTGTTCTATCTGGAAATGGCTGTCTGAAGGATAAGGAACTTCTTCCCCCTCCCTCCCCCCATTTATTTCCTGTTAAGGACTGCATTCCCTTTAGCATCATCTTTGGAATTTAGGTGCCAAGAGTTTGCAGAACCAGCATGAAATGTTAGTAACCTTTTCCGTCTATATCTGTTGGGTGTACCAGCTCATCTCTGTGCATACAAACCCGTCTCCTTCTCCTTATTCTTGAATGACAATTTCCAGCAACACCACTAATGAGACATGCGGAAGGGCCATAGTTTCCTGCATCTACAGAGTGACCCCTGATTTCTTGAAGCTAAGCAGATCTTTTCTCATTCATGCCTCAAAGGCAGGATGCCTGGGGACTTCGTAAGCGGTGCTGAGTTCCATAATGAAAGGAAGGTGGAAAATAAATTTAACGAATGATTGTTTATTCCTACAGATTCCACAGGTTGGTTCTGAAGGGTCCATTCAGCATTGGATGACTGTAGCTTGCAAAAAGATCAAGATCAAGATCAAGTGAGGTACTAATACCACTTTATAAAACCTTAGCAAGGCAACATCTAGAATACTGCATCTAGTTTTGATCACCACGGTATAAAAGAAGATGTTGAGACTCTAGAAAGAGTGCAGAGAACAACAACCAGGATGATTAGGGGACTGGAGACTAAAACATACAAGAACTGGGCATGGCTAGTCTAGTGAAGAGAAGGACCAAGGAAGACATGATAGCAATTTTCTAATATTTGAGGGGCTGCCACAGAAAGAAGGGGTGTCAAGCTATTGTCTAAAGCACTTGAAGGCCAGACAAGGAATAATGGATGGAAACTGATCAAGGAGAGATTCGAGCTGGAAATAAGGAGAAATTTTCTGACAGTGAGAACAATCAACCAATGGAACAGAAGTTGCCCTCGGATGTTGTGGGAGCTTCATCACTGGAGAAGAGATTGGACTGCCATTTGTCAGAAATGGTGTGCGGTCTCCTGCCTGGGTGGTGGTGTGGAGTTGGACTAAGGTCCCTTCCAACTCTGTTAATCTGTAAATTGTAGGCCATTATAACTGCATGGACCATCACATGGTACTTTGCCATGAAGTCCACCCAGGAATGCCCAATCTATCAGATGTATGATCAGATGCTGAGAAACAGTATGATTTTCCTGAACCATAATTGAACGGGGGGTGGCTTGTTTTCAAGCGGCAGCCTTTTCTGATCTTAGACAAATTCTGAAGTCTTTATGTCTACAAACTGCAGAAATCTGGGAGTAATAGTCACCTTGCAAGGCTAAAGTCCACCCTAAGTCAAAAATGGCTTTGCTTGTTATTTTTTCAACAGTTTGACACAAGGTTGAAATGTTGAAAATGCATTGCTGCACTGATTTACATTCTCCACACCTTTCTTTTCAATCAAGCAGGGCTTCCAAAGATATCTCACCATTAAATATTGCCATTCAATTTTACATCAGCTTTTCTAAACCTTTCCTCTGGATGAGTTGGGCCTATCAAAACTGCGGTCAGACTTGTGTCATTGGACCATTCTTCTTGGTTCAGGGTTCCAAGTAACACCCCCAAAGAAGACTCCAAGGCTTGACTTTCCTCAAAGTTCCACTTTATTAGAGGTGTCATATTGGCACATCTAGGAAAACCCGAATCTGAAAGCTTCCAGGTTTTCCCCACCCAAAAGAAAGTTCAAGTCCCTGCCCAGCACGCACATGGCCATCACATGGCCCAATCAGGCACTGTCCAAAACTGGAGATTCCTCCCAGTCATACCACTCCATGGGCATGGCAAAGTGTCCTTGACTCTCTGAGAAAGGAATGTTATTTAGACTATATATCTCCAGATAATCCCCCCCCCTCCAGTTTTCCCATAGCAGAAAATGTGGCTGCCCTGAAGGCCCAATCCAGGCCTGACACTTGGAAGGAGATGCATGTTCCAACCTTTTGTTCTGACCAGGGCTTCTGGAGAAAGCATAAATCACAATTAGCAATAGCAATAGCAATAGCAGTTAGATTATATACCACTTCATAGGGCTTTCAGCCCTCTCTAAGCGGTTTATAGAGTCAGCATATCGCCCCCACAGTCTGGGTCCTCATTTCACCCACCTCGGAAGGATGGAAGGCTGAGTCAACCCTGAGCCGGTGAGATTAGAACCGCTGAACTGCAGATAACAGTCAGCTGAAGTGGCCTGCAGTACTGCATCCTGACCACTGCACCACCTCGGCTCATTATAGACCCAAATACCCTCTTTTATTTATACGGCTGTAAATTATGGTCATTAACAGCCCACAAGGCTTCACAAACAGTCTGTGAAGATTCCAACAGACGTCTTCTCGAGTTGCCACAGCCTTTCAGGGGCATGTTGATAAAAATCCTCTTTATCTCCCTGGGAATGCTGCCTGAGACCTAATTGCCAAACGCAGAGCAAGGCCAAACTTAGCACAGAGTCAAACAGAACTTTTAAAAGCTTGAACCGACCAGATGAACTAATTGCTTCCTGCAAAAGCTCATGTCCCATGCGCTCCTCTTTTATGTCTTATAGGAGAGCCCAATCATCTCCAACCTTACTCCCAAGTTGACCCTGTTTTCTTAATTGTTCTTGCCTTCTGGCAGCTCTGCTCATGTGCACACTGGGAACAGGCTCCCGCTGTTAGTCTGCCTCGCTGATTTCAGATTCCAGATGGCCTTGGCCCTCGCACTGCCTCCGACACACAGCCCTCATCACAGCCTTCCCCAGACTCCAGGACTGGCCCATGTTTCTGCCCAACCTCCTCACTGGCCGAATCTGCTGCCAGCTCTGCTGGTCGCTGGCCGGCCACAATACCTTTGCTGTTTGGATTCCTTTTATTAAGAGTGACCCAAGCTAAATCTGTTTTTTTCCCCATGTTAATAAGGCCAGGACTCAACGGCCGCTGCCTGCTGTGACCCAAAATCTCTGCCTTCCTTGCTCTTCTTAATATATTAGCAATCCTGTGGCTGGCTAGGTATGTGGGAAGCAATAACCTTTTTGCAGCTGAAAGCTGTTTCCTTTGATGCCTTGCAGAGTTTTGGGTTAGTTTGAAGCACAAAATAAATAATTAAGAAGGGAAAAGAGAAAGAGAGAGGAAGGGGAAAAGGATGGGGAGAGGATGAGGAGAGGGGGGAGGGTATTCATATCTTTGATATGACCTTGAGAACTGCATTGGTGAATTAATGCTACGAGTTCCCAAGTCATTTTTTGATGTAGTAACTAACCACCACCACCTATTATTTCCCTTCTGAGCTATTCCATCCTCCTCTTCTTCTTTTAAAGATCCCACAATCCAGAGATGAAATGCTACCGGTTCACCTGAACCGGTTGTAAAAATGTTACTGGTTCGGCCAAACAAGTAGTAAAAAAAATGAAAATAGTTTGGGCAAACTGGTTTTTCTGACAATCAGCTGTGATGAGCGCTTTATATTAGCTTGAAAGCAGGATTTTCTGCTTTCTAGCTAATCTAAATTACATGGCACAGCGGAGTCCCCCTTCCCTTGCTGTTCTACTCACCTTTCAGGTGCACCTGGTAGCAGGCTCTGCCCACTCACATCTGTTTTCGATGCTCTGCACATGTATAGAAAGTCTTGTACATGTGCGGAGGTGGCCCGTGAACTCACATTTGCGAACTGTTAGTGAAGGTAAGTAGATTTCACCCTTGCCATAATTCCTTGTGGGGTGGAGTCTTGGACAATTGAATGGAGCTCAGTGTTTACTGGCCAGATGCCCTTCCTGTCACCAATGTGGAGATTGTTGCGGCAGATACATTCTCCTTGTGTCCATTGCTTGCTGGAAATTCATAGATGTAATACAAATGTAGCAAGTCTTTTGATTGTTGCCCTATAGTAAGGATCTTCTACATACCATATTTTTCAGAATATAAGACACACCTTTTTCCCTCAAAAAAGAGGATGAAAATCTGGGTGCATCTTATACACTGAATACAGCATTTTTGGCCTCCCGAAACCCCTCCCGCTTTGCAAAAATGGCCATGCATAGCCTTTAGGAGGCTTCCAGAGTGCTCCTCGGGGCTGGGGAGGCCAAAAATGAGCGAAAAACAGGCAATTTTGCTTGTTTTTTTGCCCCCACCCCCAGCCTCCAGGAGCACTCTACAAGCCTCCTAAAGGCTATGCCTGCCCCGTTTTTGACAGAAAATGGTTCCATTTTGTGAAAAACAGGACATTTTGGGAAAGTCTGCAGAGTGCAGAAACTTTTTTTTTAATTTGCCTCTTCAAAATCTTGGTGCATCTTATACTCTGGTGTGTCTTATACTCCAAAAAATATGGTAATTCATAATGTAAGAAGTCTAGTGTTCTAAAGAGCTTCTCAGTTAAAACTTGGGGCACTTCCTTAGGGACATAATAACATGGATTGCTTCCATTTGGAGTTGACTTGTTCCAAAGGGGGGGGGGGGAGAGTATAACTAGGGTTTAACTGTGGTGTCTTTGATATTAGCAATAGCAGTAGCAGTTAGACTTATATACTGCTTCATAGGGCTTTCAGCCCTCTCTAAGCGGTTTACAAAGTCAGCATATCGCCCCCACAGTCTGGGTCCTCATTTTACCCACCTTGGAAGGATGGAAGGCTGAGTCAACCCTGAGCCGGTGAGATTTGAACCGCCGAACTGCAGCTAACAGTCAGCTGAAGTGGCTGCAGTACTGCACCCTAGCCACTGCGCCACCTCGGCTCTTAATGTTCTCTGAGCTTAGTTGCTGTTTGCAGATGTTTCATAACCAAACTAGGTAAATTATTAGTTTTCTACTGATGCTCCTCAGGAGAAGGTTCTGCTGCAGAAGATCCTTGAAAAAACTGACCAGTTGAATCCCTGGCAAACTAAAACTGAACTGAAACTGCATTAGTCATTCTTGGGAATGACCACTGGGCCATGAATGGAAGGAATGTAACTTTCCCGGTATTCTTTTCTTACTTCCTAAGTGGGAAGTTCCAGTTATTATTAAGAAATGAGTCTGGTTACTTCCACATGGGACATTGCATAGTTCAGCACTCTCCATATTGTCTCCTGAATGGTATGTTATTTATTTGTTTGCCCAGTGATTGCTACCTCAGGCTTGGCAAAAGATGCAGTGAATATTTTCTCTAATTGCATAGAGGCTGCCAGAAACTGGATAGAACAAAAGAAGGTGAAACTGGGGCTCAGCAGGACTGAATCACTGTTTACCTAGACTCCTTTGGATTCTCTGATGACCTCTTCTCTTGATCTGGAGAGGATCTCATTCCTTGGAGGAGCAGGTCCACAACCAGTAGGTTCTTCTGGACTTACAACTACTACCATAGCAATAGTAGCCAGGAGGCCTTTACTTTGCTGTGCCTAGTGCCGCAGTTGAAGTCCTATTTAAGGTGGAAAGCCTTAGGGAGGGTAACTCATGCCCTCATTATGTCTCATCTAGGTTACTGTAAATGGTTTATTTGGGGCTGCCCTCGAAGACTATAGGCACAAAATGCAGGAGCTTGCAGGCTAACAGGTAAATGCCATGGAGCAAGATAACACCTTTATTGGATGCTGCACTGGCTATTGTTTGTGTGTAATTTCTAAGATGCTGTTAGTCTAAAGCTGTGATACACGGAGCCATATATGCTGAATTTTTTTTTGCCCTTCTGGAGGGCAGGCGGAGGCCATTTCCACCCTCCCCATGCTTCAGGAAAGCCTCTGGAAGCTGTGGGGTGTGTGGAAAAAGGCCCCAACAGGCCAACCAGAAGTTTGGAAATGATCCATTTCCAGCTTCCGGAGCCGTTTTTGCCCTCCCCAGGCTTCAGGAAAGCCTCCGTAGCCTGGGAGGGATCTGGTTAAACATGTATTAGCATGGTAGTGTTATTTTAAAAAATGCAGTAAAGTGTATTAAATATGTTGCTATATTTATATGATGCAAGGTGCATTGAAGAATTAACATACACAGATTAGTATGGGACCTCTATGCATGGGCCTGATGGGAAGTGCCCATCAGGCCCATGCATTAAGACAGCCCTGGATACTATGAGTTCACCTTCTGCCAACCTTGTAAGGCAGTCCAGACAAAAAGGGCACACCAAAGTACTAGGTCCTCCTTTATTGTAATAATGTTTGCAAATCTGAAAATACATCTCTTTCTAGGGAGGGTTCCTTCTAAAACATTTGGTACACCCACCCATTCCTTCTGCGGATTCTCATCGGCCAAGGTCATTCACACATATCATTGCATTCACTGCAAAACAATTAAAAGAGATGAATCCAGGAACGAGTGATTTGGGTGAAGGCTCCTGTTCTTTGGGATATCCCAATGGCTCATATGAATATGGGTTAGAGAAGGATGTTCACCCATTCCATTCTCTATTGAGGAGAGGCAGTGTCAGGAGTTGCTGAAACAAGATCTATTGGTGGCTCAGTTGCTTCTCTTGTATCCAATAGTTTTCTCCTGAATTTTCTAACATGTAGTATATTACCAAGGGTGGCTCAGTGGCAAAGACACTGAGCTTGTCGATTAGAAAGGTTGGCAGTTTGACGGCTCGAATCCCTAGCGCCGCGTAACAGAGTGAGCTCCCGTTACTTGTCCCAGCTTCTGCCAACCTAGCAGTTCAAAAGCACGTAAAGTAAGTAGAAAAATAGGGACCTCCTTTGGTGGGAAGATAACAGCGTTCTGTGCGCCTTCGGCGTTTAGTCATGCTGGCCACATGACCACGGAGACGTCTTCGGACAGCCCTGGCTCTTTGGCTTTGAAACGGAGATGAGCTCTGCCCCCTAAAGTCTGGAACGACTAGCACATATCTGTGAGGGGAACCTTTATCTAGTATATTATCTTGTTCAACTCTTGGTAAAGAGCCAAACACACTGATAAGGCCCACTTCAGCTGCATCTGGAAAGGGAACCCCCCGACTTCTGAATTGCACACCTGTAATTTCAGAAAGTCACAAAGCCTGGCTCTTGATTATAGCATTTGGAATGTAGAACTGCAGCCTGCAATGCTTTATCCCCGAATTGTTTTTTTTTCCTTTAATGATGATGTTTTAATGTTCTTTCATGACTAATTACGTTTTAATGTTTGTTTATGTTACTTTTTTACTATAATTCTTTTAATTAGGCTGCCCAGAGATTTGGGAACAAGGCAGGCTATAAATTGTGGCAAATAAATCTAGTGAAGATAGAGATGTATGTATGTGAAAGAGACAGAAGAGAGGGAAAAAAAGAGAAAGAAAGAATGCAGTAGATTAACTAAAAGTGGTAACGGGTTGCTGCCAGTGCAATCTGTTTCCAGCACTTGGCTGCCAAACACTGCAGACACATAGACACATCAAGATAAGGGAGTAAATATACAGGTGAAACTCAAAAAATTAGAATATCATGCAAAAGTTCATTTATTTCAGTAATGCAACTTATAAGGTGAAACTAATGTATGAAATAAGACTCATTACATACAAAGCAAGACAGTTCAAGCCATGATTTGTCATAATTGTGATGATTATAATGTGATGTATAAGGTAAGGTAAAGCACATAAGTCCCCAAGACTAGTTTTTCCTAGTTGATGTCCAAGAAGATTCTTCATTTCATGGGTGAAAATGGAGGCTTTCAGTATTCCAGGTGAAATACAGTATATAGAGATGGGACCAAGTCAGAGGTGGTATTCAGCAGGTTCTGACCAGTTCTGGAGAACCGATAAACATCACCTCTGACTGGCCCCGCCCCCATCTTTTCTCTGCCTCCCAAGTCCCAGCTGATTGGGAGGAAATGGAGATTTTACAGTATCCCTCCCCTGGAGAGGGGAGGGAATGGAGATTTTATAGTGTCCTTCCCCTGCCATGCCCACCAAGACACACCCACAGAACCGGTAGTAAAACAAATTTGAATCTCACCACTGGACAAACTGTTCATTGATGTTGGGTATATACATGCACACCCACCCACTTGGTTGATTAGTTTAATTGTGAATGTTATTGATTGGATTGCAAGATGGTTTTGTGCTTCAACTTAATGGCAGAATGTGTGTGTGTGTGTGTGTGTGAGAGAGAGAGAGAGAGAGTTCTCGCAAAAATCTGATGTCCATTTTTTAAAATATTCTTTGAGTCCATTAGATATGAATAACATTTATAATGATTTTTCTTCATTCTTAAATTCTAAGACCAAGAAGTGACACAGCTATAGATGTAGTCAGACATTTTCATTTCTTCTAAATATTTTTGAGACATTTCAAGGCAGAATTTAACACTGATTTTTTTTAACTTGACAAATCCCATACAATGAACTAAAACAGCTGTGAAACATTTGAAATCATCCCACTGATCATAAATGATCTTGAAATAATCTTGGTGGATCTCAGAAAGTTAAGCAAGGTTAAAACTGATTAATATTTATTTGGAAGATACTTTGAAGGATCATAGGGTTATGGGTAGACAATTTCCATAATGTTGCCACGACAACTTCATGATTATATCCTGTTGCTGGGGTCAGCTCCTTATTAATCCCCAATTCTGTGGAACCTTAATAGAGTTTGCATTCAGGATGGAATTTCATTAACTATTTTGCCTTCTTCCCAAGCATTTTACTTATGGTTGTGTCCGTTGCAAGGAATTAGGACCATTCATAAGATTGCAGCATAGAAGACAGATTCAAGCCTAAACACAAGAATTTGGATAATTAAAGTTCAACAATAAATTGGCACCAGATAAGAGTCAACTGCATTCAATAGGGATTGGATTTGGAGGGCTTGTGGGAACACAACGATTCTAAGCATATGACATGCTTAATTCCACCCTTCAGCTCTGCCTGCTCTTCTATAGGTTGAATTTTATATCTCATATCTGGATTATTTATTGGCAAATACTTCAGTATGATTAAGAAATTATCAGGATTTGGTTGAGCAGGTTGAAATATCGTGTGTGTCCCCCCCCCCCCATTCCATGAATATTCTCATTCAATGAATGAGAAAATCGTAACATCTAACTGGAACATTCTTACAACAAAAACCTAGCAACATGGAGATTTATGTCCTTTGGAGAGAGAACAAGTTTGGGCTAAGATAGGATTTAAATTATAAAGCAATTATATATTTCCCCCTCTGGAAATTATTAGATCACTCTATGCTGGAAAGATATGCCTCAGAATAATCTAAAATACATTCCATTCTGAAGGGCTATGTATTTAAAATTGATCAGTTTGAGAATGGAATTGATAGTTTGCCAGCCTCTCAGCTAATACCCTGTACAGTTGTCTTTTAAAAGGCAGCTCCTTATACTAGAGGAATGTAAAAGTTTCAGGCTAAGGTTGAGTAAGTTTTATTATAACTACAAAACTGAGATAGGCTGAGCTTTTTTGCTTCTTCAATACCCTAAGCTTCTAAAAAATTCAAGGAGAATGGAAATGGATTTGACAAACAAATATTAATATTTCTCCTAATAATCTGGGATGGGCAGGGTGATCATTTGATGAGGCCTAAGTATGAAATGGTAGCTTCTTCATGGAGAGATCTCAGTTGATTCCAGTTTTCTCTATTTTTTTTTTCTTTTCTAACACTTTTTTTTGGTTAATCTATGAGAGTTGTACGTTCATGCACTGTTTTTCCTTTTAATTTCCCATGTTTTTCCTCTTCTTGTATTTTGGTTGTTGTTCTACTTACATCCCCTTTTCTTCCTCTCATCCCCAAACACACATATATTCTTTCTTTTCTATTAATGAAGAAATTCCAGAACCATGAGAGATGAAGGGTGAAGGGTGAGGGAGGGAGAGGGGGATGGAAGGAGAGAGAATGAATGAATGAATTGTGGAACAATTTCCACATTGAAAAGAAGGTTCAATATTTCAAATATTTCAAGATTGCATAAACAGATAATCATTCAAGTTAGTTAGTTATAACTAACTCATTAGTGAAAACTGAATGCCAGGTTTTAACTCATTAGTTGAATGAGTTAATGGACATGGTGGCTCAGTGACTAAGACACTGATCTTGTCAATCAGAAAGGTCGGCAGTTCAGCAGTTTGAATCCCTAGTGCTGCATAACGGAGTGAGCTCCCGTTACTTGTCCCAGCTTCTGCCGGCCTAGCAGTTCGAAAGCATATAAAAATGCAAGTAGAAAAATAGGGACAACCTTTAGTGGGAAGGGAACAGCGTTCCAGGCGCCTTTGGCATTTAGTCATGCTGGCCACATGACCATGGGTGCGTCTTTGGACAGCGCTGGCTCTTTGGCTTTGAAACAGAGATGAACACCACCCCCTAGAGTCTGGAACGACTAGCACATATGTGCAAGGGGAACGTTTCCCTTTAAATGAGTTAAATTAGTTTAAAAATTAGTTAAAATTAGTCAAAACCTAATTAGTAGTAAACCTTCCAGTACTTCAGATTTCCCAGAACACTTCCACTCCATTGAGCCTTAAGAACAAAACAAAAATAAAAATGGATGCAGGGAAAAGAAGTGGTGAGGGTTCAACATGCACATTAGGCTGAAATACCAATCAAGAGGGATTTGCAAATGGTTAGAAAGTTCTCATCAAATCCACTCTGATAGAAATGCTTGCCAAATTTAGAAGATACAGTTATCCCCAGAATGTTTAACAGCATAATCACCTTTCATAATATCTGTTACCTAAGGAAAAAAAAAAGAGTATAGCTCTTATTCATTATCACAAATGCACTGAAATTCACGCAGTAGCTTTTGAGAGCTAGGTATTCAAATCCTTGGTCTGCAGCTGATAAATACATCGGTTTTACTTTTCTTTCATTTTCTCTTTCACTTGGTTATCATGTGTATTTTTTTTTTAAAAAAATCTCAACATCCCCATTTGTGAAGAAAGGTGCAAATTAAAGTACATTCTTATCGAGCTAATCAGCTGAAGGAAATTTTCATCCATCTCTAATTTTCTATTCTGTCTCCTACTAGAGGGAATATTCAGAGACGGTATCTGTTGCGAAATACATTTGTATCATTAAAAAATATATCCTCCTTGGCTCTTGATTTAATCAGTTTTAAATACATGCAGGATTAAGCAGTCAGTCAGCCACGGAATAGAAGGAAGCATCAACAGCAAATCTGAACTGAACATCAGTCAGATTTGGCACTGAGAGAAAAATGCTTGAAACTTTTTTTCCCTTAAAAGGAGATCACTGATTATCTTAGTGTCACCATCTTCCTCCATGGGTTTCTTGTCTTCCTCCATCTTCCCTGAGTCTTTGCGCTGCCCAGGTTTGGGTTGAAGCTTGGGACTCAGGACCCTGGACAGCACCTCAGAGTTCAGGGGATTCTTTAAAGAGTATTCAGGTTAATGTCAGGGTTCTAAATAATACCCCCAACAAAAGAAGACTCTGAGGCTTAAGCCATCTGCTTAGGGAGTCTACACATCTGGAACTTCCCAAATTTGGGACATATTGATCTACATCAACTATATGTCAGGATTCCAATTAACACCACCAACGAAAGAAGACTCTGAGGCTTGAGTTTCCGCAAAGTTCCATTTTATTAGATGTCATATTGGCACATCTGGGAAAACCCAAATCTGAAAGTTTCCATGTTTCCCCCACCCAAGTGAAAGTTCAAGTCCCTACCCAGCACCCACATGTGCATCCCATGGTCCAATCAGGCACCATTCAAAACTGGAGATGCCTCCCAGTCACCTCGTCGCAGCTGCAGGGCAAGACGTCCTTTCTGAGAAAAGAAACACCCCCCTCCCATTTTCCCACAGTAGAAAATGTGGCAGGGCTGAAGGCCCAATGTAAAAGATGGCTTCCAAGTCTGACACTTAGGATGCTCAAGTGTCAAGAAATGCTCTATTTCAGAGCTGCTTTTTGGGTCCTCCTTTTGACCAAAGCTGTTGAGACCTTGGCAAAAATGCAGAGAAGAGCAACTAAGATGATTAAAAGCCTGGAGACTAAAACATATTAAGAATGGTTGCAGGAATTGGATACGCCTTGTTTAGAGAAAAGAAGGACTAGGGGGACATGATAGAAGTGTTTTAGTATTTGAGGGGCTGCCACAAAGAAGAGGGGGTCAACCTATTCTCCAAAGAACCAGAAAGCAAGACAAGAAACAATGGATGGAAACTAATCAAGGAGAGAAGAAACCTAGAATTAAGGAGAAATTTCCTGACAATAATCGGTGAAACAGCTTGCACAGGGGGGTTGGACTAGAAGACCTCCAAGGTCCCTTCCAGCTCTATTCTGATTGATTGATTGATTGATTGAATTAAATTGAATAGCAGTCAGATTTGACATGCACAGGAACTTTTTTCCCCTTAAAAGAGGATCACTGATGTTCTTAGGATGCTCAATTCTGTCAAGAGCTGCTCTGTGGGTCCTGTTGACATTTAGCACATAAACAGATCAATGTATAATTCTATTTCACTCCACCTGTATGCCGTTCAGAAGTTGTTGAAATGTAATGACCTGATTGGAGTTGGATTTCAAAACAGAAATATCATGGAATTTCTTCCTTTCTTGGACAGAAAGAGCTACTTTTCGCATTCTTCCTAATACTAGTATAAAGAGAACATTTTGCTTTTTAGGATCTTCTTCCTATCTATAGCATAAAAAATGCTGCAGAATTTGTCTCCAGAAGTTGTGAATTCCCCAACACTGGAAGTTTTTAAGATGTCAGACAACCATTTGCCTGAAGTGGTGTAGGGTTTCCTGCCTAAGCAGAGGGTTGGACTAGAAGACCTCCAACGTCCCCTCCAACTCTGTTATTCTATGAACCTAATGCTTAACCAGAAAATATAACTGACTCAACAAGTTAAAGAAAAAGAATTACTTATTTCTAACCATGATTGAGGCATAACAGGAGCACAATAGCCTCACTTATTCCACTTTTACAGTTGGATCGATTTAATTGCCAGTTCTCCCAGTCATGCTTCAGAATGTCTCACACTTCTAATGGATGGTACCTGACGTACGAATAGCCTGTCAAATATGGGGGAAAAATGTGTATGCTCATCTTCTTAAATCCCTCCTTTGAGAACCTAGGAATCCCGAATGACTTGTTTCCAACCTCAACTGAGAATGTATAAATGTAAAATGCTATCTGTTCTCAGGAATCACACCTAGTTGAGATCCCAGACTCAGAAGCATGCTTTTTAACTAGGGGGTAGGCTTTGTGAAACAGACCTATGGTGAGCATTGCCTCTCTATGAAGAGAGGTCCTGTTTTGCTGGTATTAAGGCAAGAAATGGAGCCCTTAGTAGGAATGCTAGCTGTATAAAATCTATTTATCAATCCACATCTCTCTACTTCTGGACTGTTTCTGGACTGACTAATTTCCTCTTCAACTCAGTCTTGGTCATCTTTGGAAACTTGACTTTTGGGTCACTTTCTTTGCAATTTACTATGGTTATCTGATGCTTCTTGGCCTATATTGCTTCTGATGAATCCTCCACCTCCTTCTCATCACAAATCTCACTCCTTACTAGCACTGATGATGTTACCTAGTCTAGGTAATGAAATGTTTGTAACAGTGGTGGGTTACGACCAGTACAGCCCGGTATGGCTGTACTGGTACCTGCCAGGAGCATCAGATACCATTCCGGTATGGTGGTCCGGAGGGCCCACCTGCCCGCCCACACTCCTTACCAGCATTTGAGGTTTTTGGGGCTTCTGTGCATGAAGTGTACAGCGCCTGGGCAATGCTCTGCCAAGCAGCTGGAGCATCACAGAGGTGTTGCAGAGTGTCGCAGGCTATAAGTACTCATGCGTGCGCTGCACACATTCATATGGTGGACGCCCAGTCTCATTGCACTCTACCGGTTGCAACGGGATCCAGAACCCACCACTGGTCTGTAAGAAAAGTACCAAGCTCAGAGACCATCAAGACCACCTGCTCCTCCTCCCAAATCTCACTCCTTATTAGCACTGATGATGTTACCTAGTCTAGATAAGGAAATGTCTGCAAGAAAAGTATCAAGCTCAGAGACTACCAAGACCACCAACAACACCTCCTCCTCCTCCACCTGCTCCTCCTCCCAAATCTCACTCCTTATTAGCACTGATGATATTACCTAGTCTAGGTAAGGAAATGTTTGCAAGAAAAGCACCAAGCTCAGAGACCACCAAGACCACCTTCATCTCCTCCTCCTCCTCCTCCTCCTCCTCCTCCTCCACCACCACCACCACCACCACCACCATCACCACCACCACCACCACCACCACCTCCTCAGATACCACTAAGACCACTACCACCACCACCTCCTCCTCCTCCTCCTCCTCCTCCTCCACCACCACCACCACCACCACCACCACCACCACCACCACCTCCTCAGATACCACTAAGATCACTACCACCACCTCCTCCTCCTCCTCCTCCTCCTCCTCCTCCACCACCACCACCACCACCACCACCACCACCACCTCCTCAGATACCACTAAGATCACTACCACCACCACCACCACCTCCTCCTCCTCCTCCTCCTCCTCCTCCACCACCACCACCACCACCACCACCACCACCACCACCACCACCTCCTCCTCCTCCTCCTTCTCCCAAATCTCACTCCTTACTAGCACTGATGATGTTACCTAGTCTAGGTAAGGAAATGTCTGCAAGAAAAGTACCAAGCTCAGAGACCACCAAGACAACCACCAAGACCTCCTCCTCCTCCTCCTCCCAAATCTCATTCCTTACTAGCACTGATGATATTACCTAGTCTAGGTAAGGAAATGTTTGCAAGAAAAGCACCAAGCTCAGAGACCACCAAGACCACCTTCATCTCCTCCTCCTCCTCCTCCTCCTCCTCCTCCACCACCACCACCACCACCACCACCACCATCACCACCACCACCACCTCCTCAGATACCACTAAGACCACTACCACCACCTCCTCCTCCTCCTCCTCCTCCTCCACCACCACCACCACCACCACCTCCTCCTCCTTCTCCCAAATCTCACTCCTTACTAGCACTGATGATGTTACCTAGTCTAGGTAAGGAAATGTCTGCAAGAAAAGTACCAAGCTCAGAGACCACCAAGACCACCACCTCCTCCAAACTGGGCATACATCAGGATTCCAAAATGTTAGCAAAATGGGCACATTCATAGCATGGATTAATGCCAACCCATTGCACCATCAAGAATTTGGCAGAACCTCTTAAACATGAATACCGAAGGATAAAGTAGGAGCTGTTGTTTTTGCACTAGTTTGGAACAGAGTTTTTTTCCAGACTAGAGGAAAAGGAGAAGGAAAATAGCAATTAAATGCTGAAGTTCTTATTGCAGCCTGGAAATGTTTTCTAGGAACATCTATGATAAAAGTGCATCAAGATGTCCCTGGTATTTTTATGATACCGTAGTAATAGGGGGGAAAAAATGGTAAAAAGCAACCATCTCCAGAAATTGTTAGACAAGTTGACTTAAAGTTACTAATGCTAGATTTCCAACAATCTACTTTTTTTGGTCATTTTTCTAAATTAATTGAGGATAAGAAAAACCACCCAGATTCATATGTCTTTGTGTGCATCATTCTTCCATACACCCCACGTTACCTTTTTTCCTTAATACACAAATGGTTGCAAGCATTCCCCCCACCCCCCACCCCTACATAATGCAATTTTGGTTCACCGTCTTTACAAAAGACACACAATTGTGCTTTTCCTTATAAACACATTTTCTGATTCAAGAACTGCATCACACAGTTCAGAGAAAGGGCATATTTCATAGTACAGCTGTGTTTTGATTTGCGTTTTGGTTCATGAAGTGTGAATTAGGTAAGATGGCTTTCAAAAGGAACCTGGGATAAATTCTTCTCCATCCCTAATTAGACTAGGGACCTTTGTCTCTGTGAAGCTTGTGTTCTCTGAGTACACTGTGCTTTTTGAGAGAAGCAAGGGGAGAAGGCCAAAGCATATGGAGCAGAAGATGACTCGAAGTTACAATCTCCTGATTCAAAAACTCTTTTCTAGTCAGGCAGTTAAATTGCATCTTGTGGTGCTGTGTATATACATGAATTCCCCTACAAAGCTAACTCAACCAATTGAGGTAGATTTCCTAAACGTTGCAGCTGAAGAATTCAAAATTGGGGTTTTATTTCAAAATATTTAGAAAACAGCCCTTGAGTTAAAGAGGTGGAAGAAAAGAAGGCAACATACAACGTTGGTTCCCATTGCAATGTGTCAGTTAACTGGCCACCCACAGGAGGCCTCTAAGACTGTTGCTTAGCAACTTCACATCATTGTATAAAATGCTGTGAACTGGCAGAAAGCTGAGAGGGGGGGGAAGGAGGGGGGGAGAAAAAAACATTGCCTACCTTATCAACAATGCAGTTGTGGATTATGTTTCATTCTCTTCTGAGGGACTGGTGGCTTTGTGCCAAAGTAGAAGAACCTCAATGCTATTGAGCTTCCTGTTTTAGATTTCCCTGTCTTCCAGACAGGATAAAGGGCACTCCATATACTAATGTGTTTGGCCCTTAAATAAAGTGAAATTCTTGATAACATGATAGATAAAGTTTGACAGTACAGTTGAGGGAGACGCATAGGGGGGTCAAGTGGATTGACATTCTGCATGGACTTAAACTGTGGCCTTAAAGATAAACATAATGTTAATCATTGTGCCATATAGAATAGAATAGAATAACAGAGTTGGAAGGGACCTTGAAGGTCTTCCAGTCCAACCCCCTGCTTAGACAGGAAACCCTACACCACTTCAGACAAATGGCTATCCAACATCTTCTTAAACACTGGAAGCGTTAAAGGCTTCCAGTGTTGAGGCAGTCACAACCTCTGGAGGCACGTTGTTGTATGAATTAATTGTTCTAACTGTCAGGAAATGTCTCCTTAGTACTAAGTTGCTTCTCTCCTTGATTAATTTCCACCTATTGCTTCTTGTCCTACCCTCAGGTGCTTTGGAGAATAGCTTGACTCCCCCTTTTTTGTGGCAACCCCTGAGATATTGGAAGACTGCTATCATGTCCCCCCTAGTCCTTCTTTTCATTAAACTAGACATACCCAGTTCCTGCAACCATTCTTCATATGTTTTAGCCTCCAGTCCCCTAATCATCTTTCTTGCTCTTCTCTGCACTCTTTCTAGAGTTTCAACATCTTTTTTTTTACATCCTGACGACCAAAACTGGATGCAGTATTCCAAGTGTGGCCTTACTAATGCATTATAAAGTGCTATTAATACTTCACATAATCTTGATTCTATCCCTCTGTTTATGCAGCCTAGAACTGTGTTGGCCTTTTTGGCAGCTGATGCACACAGCTGGCTCGTATTTAACTGGTTGTCCACTAGGACTCCAAGATCCCTCTCATAGTTACTACTATTGAGCATATATGAAAGTTTCCAGAAGTGACTACATACATATACAGTATATGGTGTTGGGCTCTCTCTTACAGATTCAGTTCATTGGTTCTACAAGAATTATTTGCATTGATTGATTAACATGACATTTGTCACACCCCAGAATAGTACAGTATTATTTTTATTTGTATTATGGTTTGTTGCACAGTAAGCCAGATCTTCAGTCTGGAGTTGGCATTTTTATGCACCTAGTGAGTCCTTCCCAATGACCTGGGATAGGGAGATGTTGATGTTTGTTTGTGTTAAAGGTATTGTTGCAGGATGTAAGCTGTTCCAAGTAAAGCTACCCTTTGCAATTGAGCAATGATCATTTTGTCAATGCTGATAGTGTTCAAGATGTTTTGGGATTGCACCTAAGGGTATTCCTTTGGGGACTTCAGCAGAGGTGGGTTGCTGCTGGTTCGGGCCAGATCAGGCGAACCGGTAGCAGCGGCAGTGGGAGCACCCACCCGGATGCTTCTGCACATGCGCAGAAGTGTTGAGCATGTGCATGCAGCAGTGCACCCAAACCAGTAGTAAAAAAATTGGCAACCCACCACTGGACTGCAGGTGATCAAGACTCAAGAAAGCAATGGAAGGAACCAGGGTAAAATCACCTATTCTCTTTTGGACATCTCTTGTATGTCATGCTGCTGGTGAATAAATGGAATGGATCAAGCTGACGAGGATGGAAAGAAGGAAGGAAGGAAGGAAGGAAGGAAGGAAGGAAGGAAGGAAGGAAGGAAGGAAGGAAGGAAGGTGTCAGAGTTCCAAGAAACACTCCCAATGAAATAAAACTCCAAGGTCTGAAAGTTCCTCAAAGTTCCACTTTATTAGAGATGTCATGTTGGCACATCTGGGAAAACCCGAATCGGATAGCTTCCAGGCTTTCCCCACCCAGTTGAAAGTTCACAACCCTTGCCCCACACCCTCAAATTCACCACATGGTCCAATCCAATTCCCATATGCAACTGGAGACAATCTCCAACCACTCCCATCCAGGTGCAGGCAAATGTCCTTGGTTCCCAGATGAAAGAATGTTGTTATGGCTAAACTCTACCACTTCAAGCAAACCTGCCTCCCAAATTCCCAGGCTAACATATGTGGCAGTCAGGAAGCTGCAAAAAAGAAAAATGGCTTTCACACTGATGGACGGACGGAAGGGAGGAAGGAAGGAAGGAAGGAAGGAAGGAAGGAAGGAAGGAAGGAAGGAAGGAAGGAAGGAAGGAAGGAAGGAAGGAGTTGAAGACTGCAGATAATCCATCCCTGGCCTAACACTTGATAACTTGTTCAGTCAGTTTTGGTTTTCCATTAATTCTGAATCTTAGTAAAGCAACGTATCTGCAATAGCTTCCATCCACAGCTAATTTATTCTCTTCTAAAAAAAGACATCAAATTGTAAGAGACTTCAGACTCAAAAGCAATTTTTGAATAAATATAATAAATAAATCCAGACTAACTCTTTAGTTAACTCAGTCTATCCTAACTAGCTCAGTTCCTCCAAACTTTTTTTTCTGAATTAGACCCAGAAAAGGTGTTTAATCTTGTGTGTTATCTGGTTAACATCCTTTTTTTTTTTTTTTTTTTGAAAAAGAAAGGAAAAGAATTCAGGAACATTAAATTCCACGGCTGAAAATAAGAAGTCACATAATTGTATATTACTAATTGCACACCTGGTACTCTGTTTTTCCTCAAAGAGTCATTACTCCAATAAGGGAACAAAAGCAAGAGTCATTTCCCATTTATTTGAAAAGATAAATTGCCCACAAGGGGAATAACAGGGATAATATTAGCTTGGAATATTTATTTTTGCACTGAATCAGCAGATTCCCAAAGTTCTACAAGGATGGTGAAAAATTAATCAAGTTCATTCTGTCCTTTGGTTTCTTCATGGTCTGCAATTATGGCCACCACCTTAAAATAAAAATAGTGTAACAAAAAAGTCCACACTATTTTGTATAAATTATTGCTACCATAGATTATCTATAAAGCACTTGATTAAATAGACCTAAGGGAAATGTTGAGGTTACTTCATCCAAATACAATGAACCCTTAATATACTAAACGCTGCTATTGGGTTAGTGCACAATCTATGTTTGCACATTACAGTGATTTGTGAACTAACCAATCAGCTTAGGTTCACACAACCCATTAAGCTGCCCCAAAGGGGGAAAAGATCCAACTAAAGTTAACACTAATCAAGTTCAAAATGTGATGCAAATACAGCTACAGGTTTTCTATTTCAAGTACACTCGGGTGGAAGATAAAATCTGGGTTGGTCACTGGGACCAGATATTTACTCTTCTGAGCTTTCAGAATCATGCCGGAACTCATCCTCAGGGAACTTATCTCTACTGGAATATGTACTTTGGGCTATTCTATGAGTCATGTTTACATAGTGCCTATTGGCTGATTGGCGTGTTGATGGCTGGCGATTGGCTGTTATTTCCTTGTGCTGCCATGTCGTTGGCTTCTAAGTACTTGATAAGTTGGTAGTAAATCAGCACTCCTGTTAACTGACAAGGGACCCATTTCCCAGGCTTCAATCATTTCCCAGTCTATATTTGTACCTGCTTGGCCAACAATCTTAATAGCTGTGAAATTAACTGTGTGTCCTTGTTCATTGCAATGTGAAATTCCAAAAGAGTAAATCTCTGGTCCCAGTGACTGACCCAGATTCAATCTTGCAACATTATCCTGGGGCACACATATATATTTGCCTTCATTTGTGACACTCAGGTGGTTTTCTGAGATCAATGTGACATCAATTTGCTCTGTCAATGGAAGTACTTCATGTCAGGTGTGAATGAAGAAACCAGCCACCAAATACTAGATCTTGGTACCTGAGCATTAACCACAGATCTGGAAGACCATATTTATTACTGGAAGTTAACAAGCTTTTTATTAGTCAATGGATCCCATGCAGAACTCCAGGCTGGCTAAAAAGTTGATGTCACCACTGTTCTTGGATCAATTTCATGGATCATTTTACTTGTGGGGGGGGGACTTCCTCTCCCAGGGTTCATTCAAGGAGGAATTATTGGCTATGACAGAGCATGCCATTAACATATCAAGACAGAGGGCTTTTAAAAAGCAGCAGGATCATAAAATATAAGTATGTATGAAATTGTCTTTGATTATAAAGGGAAAAGTCATTTCATGAATTCAGAAATCACATACATGAAGCAAAGGACATATGCACCAAGTTCTTTTTAGCTCTTCGTTTGACTAGAGCCAAGGTGGCGCAGTGGTTAAATGCAGCACTGCAGGCTACTGCTAGATCAGCAGGTCAGCGGTTCAAATCTCACCGGCTCAGGGTTGACTCAGCCTTCCATCCTTCCGAGGTGGGTAAAATGAGGACCCAGATTGTTGGGGGCAATATGCTGACTCTCTGTAAACCGCTTAGAGAGGCCTGAAAGGCCTATGAAGCGGTATATAAGTCTACTGCTATTGCTATTGCTATTGACTTGCAAGAAGTTTAAGGATAATGTCCAACAAAATGTTCCTTCACTGCAAGCATATGGGTTGGATTGCCAGCAATCCATAAGAATTTTGACCATAACTACAATGAAGTTGAAGGGGACCAGTCCCACAAATTACTGCCCATATATTTTGCCAAGATCTGACCCTTGCTTTCTAGTATTTCTTTTAGTGGTACTCATCATGAAGAAAACACAATCCAAGCTTACTTAGCCTTTGAACAGAGTCTGTGACAGAGGTGGGTTGCTTCTGGTTTAGCCTGGATCAGTCGAACTGGTAGTAGCGACAGTGAGAGGCTCTGCCCACCCACCCGGATGCTTCTACACATGTGCAGAAGCATCCCGTGCACATAAGCAAACTGGTAGGGGAAAAAAATAGAAATCCACCACTGGTCTGCGGCAATAATTAGGCCTTGAGTGGAGCTGAGCATGAATTGTCCTTGGAAAATTCTCCTGGACAGGGAAATGAAAACATTTCTCAAAATTCCTCCAGGAGTATAAGAAGTTCTCCAACACTTTCTCAATGTTGGAACTTCAACACTCCACCTATATATTCTATTCTACTCTATAGATGTCTATGGAGATTCTCAGTCATCCAGGTCATAAATTGTCACAAAAGTGCTTTTTCAAGAGGCAAGTGGACTTTCTGGTTTTTCTTTGAAGATGTTTCACTTCTCAGCCAAGAGAGTTGAAGACGTTTCTTGGGTGAGAAGCGAAATGCCTTCAAAGAAAAACAAGAAAGTTCATTTGTCTCTTGAAAAAACACCTTTTGGGTCTAGTCCAGGTGTCTGCAACCTTTGGCTCTGGAGCTGCATGTGGCTTTTTCATCCCTCTGTTGTGGCTCCCTGTCACTCAAAATATGCATCTCAACTGCCAATGTGCGATACCCTCCGGCACACAATTTATTGAGGTTTTCAAATCATCTTTTTTTTTCCAGTTTAAAATGTTTTTGTTGCATGCAGAAATTAAAAAAAAAATGTTTTCTCTGTAGCAGTTCACTGATTTCATAAATGTAACACACTATAGTTTTTTTAATACATAAAGGTAAAAAAAATAATATATGCAGTGCTATCTTGATTTTAGATGTCAAAAGGATTTTGTGGCTCCCGGTGTTTTCTTCTCTGCGGGAGACGGGTCCGAATGGCTCTTTGAGTGTTTAAGGTTGCCGACCCCTGGTCTTACTCTATAGAGTAGGCATTCTATTCTTAGAATTCCTAAAGCCACATCTCTTTCATCAACATGAGTGGGAATAGCTCTAAAAACACAGCAGACTTCCTTGGTTGGGCATCGATTTTTAATACAATGACGTATCTTGCTTTCATCATGTCGATAAGAGAAGGTTCTCCCCACGCTTAACTGAATATCATTCCAAAGGGATATTCCATCGCCAAGCTGAACATTCATCACTTTAACGTTTGCTTGGTTTTTCCTCCCCATGCACCACTATCAACATCACCTTTCTCATTTCACAAACAAGCTTCTTATTTCTATTACCTGCGACTCCTCACACATCATAATGTTGTTTCCATTCCTGACAAGAACACATTTCATATATTAGGAGACATTTATCATCTCCCCACCCTAGAGTTGTTTTGCTGCCAAGTGTGGGATGTTTAGTTATTTTAATATTTCATTGTAAGTCATAGCTTTCTGCACCTGTATGTCATTTTTGGATGCTTAAAAGATCTCTCCTCCCTTTGTATGAATGAGTTTATTTGTTGGAGAGGGAGACCAAGCATATATACACTTATTACAAATTCCAGCAGAGGAAAAAAAACATTGAGATGGGAGGAATGGTTTTGCTTCTAGACTGCTTGTTGAGAGTTTAATCATTCTGACAACATCCTGATTGTTATTTACACTTTGCACACATTCCACTACTTCAGGGTTTTTTGGGGGGGAAGGTTAACAATAAATATATTTGCTTATTTATTTATCTATCAAACATCATTGTAATACTTTAATACCAGACACTGGACGGCAGAGAGTTATTATGAATATCAATCCCCCGTGTTATTGCCAAAGAAATAAGAATCAAAGGTAATGATTTGAGAGAGCTGTGTTTGTAGTCAAAAGTTATTTTGCCCATGGATATTAAAAAAATTTTTTTACAAGAACAGATGAAGCCAAAAAAAACCCCAACCCTTCTTTATTTTCGGATGCTTTCCACTTACTGCATGAATCCCTGCAGACCAAACCTTGTTAATCTGCCTGTCTCTTCTTGAAATGTTTGGCAAAGGAAAACCAGATCATAGAATAATATTAGAACACTATTTTCCTGACTTGAGATCTTACAGATGGTCAGGTGTCACATGCCAGAATTCTCCTTAATAGCCTTCTGCTTAGGGAATTCAGGGAGTCTACAAATCTGGAAGTTTCCAAATTTGGGACATATTGGTCTACATCAACTGTATGTCAAGGTTCCAATTAATATCCCCAATGAAAGAAGACTCCGAGGCTTAAGTTTCCTCAAAGTTCCATTTTATTAGAGATGTCATATTGGCACTTCTGGGAAAAGCCCAAATCTGAAAGGCTCCAGGTTTTCCCCATCTGAAAGAAAGTCCAAGTCCCTGCCCAGCACCCACGTGTCCATCACATGACCCAATCAGGCATCATCCAAAACTGGAGATGCCTCCCAGTCACACCATTGCAGCTGCTGGGCAAGGTGTCCTTGACTCTCGGAGAAAAGAATGTTATTTTGACTATATATCTCCCGTATTCTATATAATTCCTCCTCCCATTTTCCCACAGCGGAAAATGTGGCAGGCCTGAAGGCCCAATGTAAAAGATGGCTTCCAGGTCTGACACTATATAGGGTAAGCTGTCTTTGAGCCCTCTTCTTTTCCTGAATATGATCTATTCCTCTTTCACTTCCATCACCCTCTTTCTGTTTCTCTTCTTATGGCAACATGGTCAGAATGGAGATTGGTCACCTGTTTTCTTTAACCTGTTAAGGATAAGTGAATTCTTAAAATGTAATCAAATTCTTTGTCTCATTTTTCTAAACATTTTCCAACAGATTCCCCCCGCCCCAGATTTGAGCAAGCAGAATTCCCAAATATATATATGGCTACCAAACTTTTGCTGTGAGATTCATAAAGCTCCCATGTTCATGAACAAGAACACAGTCTTATAAAATATGAATGATGGTATGTGGGATGGACTTTGGAAGGGAGGAGGGAAAGCCATGGCCTGGACAACTGGCAGGTAAAAGACAGGAGAATTTAACTATTTTGTGCTATTGAAGCAGCCGCTAAGTTAATTTATATTTTGGTGATGTCTCGTGTAATCTACTGTAAGGGTTTGCTGGCAGATTTGCTGCCTTTTCCCCTTATCCTTTGGCTTGGATGAAGATATCATGGTCTTCAACCTTGCCTGATGGCCTCTTATTTAACTATCACCCAATCAGATAGTGTGAAGAAAATTTGATAGCCATTTACTTACATATATCTATATTTTTCTAGGTTAGTTTTCTGAATAATGTTCATTCATTGGGACCTTGTTTGATGAACTCTGAAGGTTCATCCCTTTCCAATGTTAACAAACCTGGAGCAAGTATGGCAATCTTTGCATAAGCCAATTAATTATATACTCATTCAGACATTTATATGTTAAGTTCCAACTGAGATGCTTCAGAATAACAGAAGAACAGAGTTAGAATGGACCTTGGAGGTCTTCTAGTCCACCCCCCTGCTCAAGCAGGAGACCCTATACAATTCCAGACATATGACTGTCCAGTATCTTCTTTAAAACCTCTGGTGATGAACCTCCCACAACTTCTAAAAGCAAACCATTCCACTAATTAATTGTTCTCACTGTTAGAAAATTCCTCCTTAGTTCTAGGTTGCTCCTCTCCTTGATTAGTTTTCACCCATTGTTGCTTGTCTTGCCTTCAGATAAAGCTAGCAATTGAATTTATACAGCATCCCTCTGTCCAATGCCTAATAGGGTCATATCTGTTTTAAACTGTTCTGGAATCAAAAGGCATAGCACCCTCCACTTCATCTCCATTCCTTCTTTGGATGGAGAAACAAGCACATGGCCAGCTTCTTTAATGAGAGTTGTGTGTCCCACAAGGTCTTTCCTTCTGCCAATCATTATCTCCTCCCAGCCAACCTTTGCTGATTTGTTTGCTCATTTCACTTCCCCTCCTTTCCTTAACAACTTCTTTATAGGGCATTTTTGCACCAGGATGACTAGAGATAAGAGCTTTTTTTTTTTGTCTCTTAATTGTTCATTATGCCTTTGTTGGCACTTTATGTTCAAAATGCATCTTTTAATTCCCCCTTCCATTTAAGGGGAATTGCTTAATTTTATTTAATAACCTGACTTGTTTTCCCATGTCCCTGTGTATGGATGTTTGTGGTTTGAATATATAATCTGGATTTCCCTTGGCTTATGCAGGTTATCGTCCATTTGTTTTGCCTTTTAATTATCCCAAGACAGGTTTGGAAAGAGCAACCAACATTTAAATCGGAGAAAGGAAGGAGTACTTGACCACCATATGTTTCTTCAACCACAGGGAAAGATAAGAAAAGGGATTCTCCTTCTACTCGTATATTCCATTCATCCATGGCTCTTAGATGAGCATTAATAAGAGAAATGAACCTGGCACCAAACAAGAAGAGGATGCCAACATTTCTCCTCCTTACTTTGTGGACCAGCCTCTAAGGAGATCCTGGCAGAGCTTGCATCTATCAGAAACAAAGCTTATTATGTGGGATTGTGTCAGATGTTGAGGACTGGTGCAAAGAGATAATCAAAGTCTTCCAGCACTAATTACCTGAGCCCAACAGAAGTCCTAGCTCAATTTGGAACGCTGAAATAAATAAACAGAGAATGCATGCTCTGAGCTATGGCTGAAAATGTTGGCTTAGCAAGGACCTAAATGGATGGTACAGCAGTGCTAAGTGGGAATGTGGGCTGAAGGGAGAAAATCCATCCAGAAAGCTCTTATTTGTCTGCATAATTCGTAACCCACTGAGATGAATTCAAAGAAGCCAACTGAGTGCTTGACAAGGAAATGTTTTGGAGATCCTTGGGAGGGATTTTAGAGGACAGAGGAAATGGCCTTGAGGGACAGGAGGAACAACTGCTACAAAAACATTGGTCAGCTATAAAAGGCAAGATCAGGACAGGAGTTTAACCTGTGAAAGGGTCTCAAACAAGACCTTCCTAACTCCCATGAAGATAATAAGAGAGAGGGAGGAAGTGGGTTCAGCAATAGCACATAGACTTATAGGCTGCTTCACAGTGCTTTAGAGCCCCCTCTAAGTGGTCTATAGAGTCAGCCTCTTGCTCCCAACAATCCTCATTTTACCCACCTTGGAAGGATGGAAGGCTGAGTGAACCTTGAGCCGGTGAGATTTGAACTGCTGAACTGCAGCTAGCAGTCAGCTGAAGTAGCCTGCAGTACTGCACTCTAAGCATGGCACTAACTATGGGTCATAAACTTGCAAGATACAGACTTTCAAGATTCAGTTACTACACCTTTACTGATTAGACAGGTAGGCCTTGTCTTACAACCAAAGTTGAGCCCCCAAATTTCTGTTGTTTAATGACACAGTTGTTATGTGAGTTTTGCCCCATTTTATGACCTTCCTTGCCACAGATGTTGAGTGAATCCTTACAGTTGTTAAGTTGGTAACACGGTTGTTAAGTCAACCTGGCTTCCCCCTTGACTCTGCTTGCCAGAAGGTTGCAAAAGGGGACATGAACATGAACATGGGACACTGCAACTGTCATAAATATGAAACAGTTGCGAAGCAGCCAAATTTTGATCACGTGACCTGGGGATATTGCAATGGTCACAAGTGTGAAAAATGATCATAAGTAAAAAAAAAATTAGTGCTGTTGTCACTTTGAACAATCACTCAATAGTTGTAATCCGAGCACTAGCTGTAGTCCTGAGTTGGATTGGATAAGTATTGGATAAGCATTGGATTCTTAGTCTGATCTGCCTTGAAATGCTAACAGGGATCAAAAATTGCATCTTTACTGAATTTCACCAAAGACTGCTGGGGAGGAATGATAGATTACTGATGGAATGGGTCTTTATATTGAAGAAGTTTTAGGTTTATTTTTTAATTAAAAGGAAGGAATAATCTATGTGGAAAAACAATCTGAAGTCCTGGAGATTTGTTGGAGGAAAAGAACTAGACCAAATGAAAAATAGTTTGCTTTGATATTGGAGAACATTTTTTTTGAGGAAGTCCAATAGCTCAGTGAAAGATAATGTACATGGCATAGGAGAAGGCCCTGGGTACAATGCCCAAATGTCCAGTTGAAACTTTCTGATAGCAATAACAATAGCACTTAGACATATTCCACTTTGCAATGTTTTACAGCCCTCTCTAAGCAGTTTACAGAGTCAGCCTACTGCCCCCAATAATTTGGGTCCTCATTTTACTCATCTCTGAAGGATGGAAGGCTGAATCAACCTTGAGCCTGGTGAGCTGCAAAGTGCAAGCAGCCAGCAGAAGTAGCCTGCAGTACAGTACTCTAACCACTGGGCCACTGTGGCTCATGCCATTGACAAAGTGTTCTTCCTATATTGGTTATATTTGAGAAGGCCAGGAGCTTGAAGCTACCCTGTTTTCCTCTCTCCAGCACTCCACAGCCTCCAATACTTCCCTTGTTGTGCTGGTCTGTAATAATGGATGGTTGGTTGGTTGGTTGGTTGCAGAGGTTTCTACCAGTTCGCACCAGTTCGGTAGAACCGGTTCGTCAAATCTACCGAACCGGTTAGAAGAGGTTCCACCAGAAAGCAGGCCACACCTACAGAAGAGATTCCAAAAATTTTTGAAACCCACCACTGACACACACACACACACACACACACACACACAGAGAGAGAGAGAGAGAGAGAGAGAGAGAGAGCGAAAGAGAAAAAAGGAAGAAAGAAATAAAGAAAAAAAAGAAAGAAAAAGTGAGAGAGAGATGAAAGAAAAAAAGGAAAAAGGAACAGAGAGACAAAAGGAAGGAGAGAGAGAGAGAGAAAGAAAGAAAACACATGGCCAGCAAGCCACTCCCACCAGATCACATGGCCGGCAAGCCACTCCCACAAAGGAGGCCACACCCACAGAGTAGGTTCGAAAATTTTTTGAAACCCACCACTGGTTGGTTGGTTGATTTCCCATGAATCAATTCCGTCTCCAAAAAGTTTCTTTTTATCAGGCTTTTTCAGTCAAATTTCCTGACAGTCAGAACAATAGGAACAGCTTTCCTCCAGAGGTTGTAGGTGCTTCATTGCTGGAGGAAAGCTGTTTTAAGAGGAGACAGGATAACCATTGCCTGAAATGGAATAGGGTTCCCTGCTTGTATAGGGGGTTGGACTGGAGGACCTCCTTCCAATTCTATTATTCTGTTCTGTTAGTCTTTCTATGATTATGTGTATCCATCCCATCAAGCCCAAAGAAAGTCCAGAATGGTATAGGATCTCTTGCCATGTGCAGGGGGTTGGACTAGAAGACCTCCAAGGTCCCTTCCAATCCTATTATTCTATGTTCTATCAGAGAAATGGAAAAATATGTAACCAAAATTAGAAGTAGTAGCATTTCTTGCAAACCCCCCCCCCAAAAAAAACCAAACCTAAAAACCCTGAAAATCGAAAGGAAATTCTGAAATACCCTAAGAGTGAAGTTTTTTTTTTTTAAAAAAAGAAAAAGATGGGAGGGGGAGAGGAAAAGCAGAACTTTTCAAAATTGTAAAAACAGAATTCAGCACAGCGTTATTACTCACACATCTTTATTTTTCTTCCTTGAATAGAAGCTGGTCTTGGAAATGAGTTCAGTTTGCCCAGCCAGATTCCAAATTGAATCAAGAGGAGGTTAAATATCGTACTATTACTAGGCCTGACATTCTGAAACACAGCTTATTTCTAATCTGCAAGGAAGACTTCTTTTGAAAGTCTTTATTTTTCCCCCTTTGCTGACTCACCCAGCTGCATTTATCTAATTAAACATTGGTATTTCTCCCTTCGTTTTTTTTCCCCAAGTTCAATAAATGGGACATAAGTGAGATGGATATTAAAAGGTTTTGTTCCTTCAAAACCAAGTTACTTTTATTCTACTCCAGAAGGCTAATGTTTAACTGGTAAACATTTGTGTCTTTCAAAGGGAATTTACATTTGCTAGCTGTGTTTCCATCATTCTTCTTGTCTCAAAGCTCATCTTTCTTCCTTTCTCAAAGCGGGGGGGGGGGTTGTCATTTTAAGCACCTTATTGATGCCATTCAAAGGCAATTAGTCTGCAAGACCAAAATACCAATGAAATAAATTGATATCATTATTATTATTTAATGTATGATGAGAACATGACAGAAAAGAAGCAAACACATACACGCAATTCATGTATTGATAGCATGATAAAAAATGAGATTTGTGCATTTCTACTTTATCTTCAGATTCCTTTAGATTGGCCCCCAAATTTATTTCAATATTCCTTCCTTTCTTCCTTTCTTCCTTCCTTCCCTCCTGCCATCCCCTCGCTCCCCTTCCTTTTCTTTCTTTCCTTTTGCTTCATTATCCCTTCCTTCCTTCCTTTCCTTCCTTTCCTTCCTTCCTTCCTTCCTTCTTCCCTTCTCCTTTTTTCCTTTTCCCTCTTTCATTTTTCCTTCCTCCCTTCTTTCCTTCCTTCCTCCCTCCTTCCCTTCCCCTCCTTTTCCCCCTTTCTTTCCTTTTTCTTCTTTTTTCTTTCCTTCTTTCCTTTCTTTATCTCCCCCCGCTACCTATTCCCGTACTTGGCAGCTATTCTGTCTAAGGCTCTGGATTAGAAATCAGGAGAGTGTGAGTTTTAGCCCTGCCTTAAGCCCAAAGCTACAGGGTGACTTTCAGCCAGTCACTCTTTCTCTGCCCAAAGGAAGAAGGCCAGGGCAAGTCACTTCCCAAAACACTGCCAAGGAAATTGCATGGGCTTGTCTATGTGGTTGCCAGGAGTCAAGGTTGACTCAAAGGCATCTCTTTCCCCCAAATCTCTCCAGCTATTTGCATCTTTTGTGGTTGTTTATTCTTTGTGTTCTGAGAAAGCTCTATGGGAGGACTCTACTCATTAAAGCAATCTTTTAAAAGGATTCTAGGTAAGGGGACTTGCCAAATTCCAAGAAAGTATGTTCGGGCAAGATATTGCCTGAGTGCTATAAAGTAAATCCCACTAAAAAGAAATATGCATGCAATCGCAATTGCAGAAGGGACTTGTTCATTTTTATTCTTTATTATGTTGTGCGCCTTTGAGTCAGTTTTTGCTCCTGACAATTGCCTGAACAAGTCCCCGAGGTTTTCTTGGCAAGATTTCAGAAATGGGTTGCCATTGTCTCTTTCCTAGGACTAAGAGTGAATGACTGGCCCAAGGATACCCAGCTGGCTTCATGCCCAAGATGACACTAAAATTTGCGAGTTTTTCCCCCCAGTTTCTAGCCTGTTCCCTTAACCATTATTCACCAAATTAACTCTTTCAAAGAATTTTAGCTTCTGACAAAACCTAGTAGGACTTCCTTCTAACTGTTTGGTGTTTGTCATCCAAAGCTTCTGCCAGATCATATGGTCCTACAAGGAAGAAGATCTGGGTTTATTTTCTAGGTTATGAAGTAAAAGAAGTTGTACTTGGGAAGACTGGTATTGATAATGAAGTGCTGAAAACTATTTATCAATATTATCTTGTGCGAAAGCGGCTAGCATTTTTATGCAGGAAGCTTGATAATTTCTTTCAGATGTCTATGTATGATGTTTTTAAATGTTTACGGTGGAAGAATTAATTTTTCCTGTCCTCCATCTTTCTATATAGTGGTTTCCTTTACTCATCTGTTTAAATTGTACTAGAATGTAAGTTCTTACTTTTAAGAAATATTTGTAACTTCTTAAGAAGAGTTCTGCAAGGGTATTGAAAACGAGGAAGGGAAAATCCGCCTTACAATTTCTCTTAACTTTTCTGATCTGTTTGTGAAAACAGATTTTTGGTTCTGTACAGGATTCTTATGTACTTGAGAACGTATTTCTAACTTCTCTTGGAGATATATAATCATTTGTTTTCTTGTTAGAACTGATGGAGTGAGCAGTTATGGATGGCAGTATTGGATGGGTCGTATATTTCCACCACCAATGCTTGTTTATTTATACATCAAATTTGAAGACTGCCTATGTCATACACAGAGAAACGGTGCACAATTAAAACATAAAAATATATACAAAATATTGTATTCCAATAGGAGGGATTGTTCTGTTTCTTGTTCTTGTTTCCTGTTCATTTTCCTGTTCTGTTCTTTCCCAGTTCTCTTTCTTTTCCTGTGCCTTCGCATTAGAAGAGAGAGAGAGAGATGTTCATGAATGGAATTTTCCTTGCAATAAAATAATACTTCTTGTAATTATCAGGCAGCATCAACTCATGATACCCAATGCCCCTGGTGACATTCCTTAGACGGTTGAGGCTGTTATTTAGCTTTTTAGCCATTTTGGCTGCTATTTAGCTTTTTAGCACAGTAACCTCTTAAACCTCTATCACAAATCTGTCATTCTTGTATCTCTAATCCATCCCATTAAGGGGGAATTGGCTGACAGTAGGTTTCTTTGTTTCCATGAAATACTGTATGCACCATAAACTGCACATATCATCTAAGCTCAATATATGTTGCATTATGAGGAAACAGGTGGAAGAAAGAGAGAATAATTTCTTTTTGAAATCATCTTTGCTGCTTCTGTGGCTGTGGCTTACACAAGGCATCTTGACTGTGTCAAAATCTACTGCCCTCCAAATGTTTGTCATTCCAAATAGAGGGGAAAGCTCTATTGTATTAATAATAGAATAGAATTCTTTACTGACCACATGTGATTGGACACACAATTTATCTTTGGTGCATATTCTCTCAATGCACACAAGGAGAATAAAAATGCATTCATCAAGGATAAAAAGATATAACACTCAGGGATAGTCAAGGTTACTAATAAGCTATCAAATCATACTAGGAAACAAACAAAAACAATATAAATTGAAAGATACAAGCAACATGGTTATAGTCATAAGTGGGAAGAGATAGATACTATGAAGGAAGAGAAGAATAATATCAATACATTAATTAATAATAATAATATTAATAACAATATTAATTAATTAATAATGTTAATAAAGAAGGGGAATTAAGCTTACTTATCAATATATGGGATGTTAAAAAAATAAGGCAGGAATCCCCAAATGAAATGTGTGTCAGGGTTCCAAATAGCATCCAGAAGTAAATCAGAGTCCAAGGCAAAGTATTCCTCAAAGTTCCAATTTATTAAGAGAGCCATGATGGCACATCTGGGAAAAACCCAAATCTGAAAGCTTCCTGGTTTTCCCCACCTAGCTGAAAGTTCCTAGTGTTCCAAGTTGACCAAACATTTATAGCATGCAGAACAATTTGCCCTGTCTTTTCCCCCTCCTCTACCAGTTGCCATTTTGCTGGGAGACACAGAGTAGGTTTTGACATTTCTTTTCAACCTAGAAGAGAATTTTGGAGCAGGGTGGCTCATAAATTCAAACACACAACCACACAAATAAATCAGTAAGCCAGCGAGCAATTTTTCCAGGAGTGGATTATAATGTTCTTGCACCATTTTAATTATGAAATAGTCAAAGGAGTGGGGTGGAGGTCCCATCTTTCATTTCTCTGGAAGTTTGCGCCCTGCCTGGAGCAATCTCCTTCATGTTGTCTTCCTTTGGGATTTCAAGGTGGCATGAGATGCCAAGGAGTCTGCAAACAGCTGGGGGGGGGGAGAGAGAGAGAGAGAGAGAGAGAGAGAAAGAGAGAGAGAGAGAGAGAGAGAGAGAGAGAGAGAGAGAGAGAGAGAGAGAGAGAGAGAGAGAATGAAAAAGAGAGTATGGTCTTGCATATTTTAGCCCCTCACAAAACAATACTTTCATTGGACGATCCTTTTCATAGCAGCCTGTAACCTATCTTGCTTTTCATTGTAGGAAGTTAGTACCCACCCCTCTTCTAAAAAAATGAAATATTTTAGGAAATATTAAAAAGAGCAGAATATTTCCCCTAAAAGGGAAGGAAAAGCTCAGCCCTCTCCCCACCATCTTTGTCATTGGGCCATTAAGGCCTAAACCAATCTATTCTACATAACAAAGATCTACCTCCTTCAGGTAGAGCCATAATAGGAATGCCAAAGCCCTTTCATTACATCATCACCCAGCAAGGCTCAACTCAAGACAGCCTACAGTGTTGTCCATGCATGGCCCATGGGAGTCTGACAACCAATCAGAACATAAGCTCAAATTCAAAAGCCCAGAGAGGGCATAAAACAGGGCACTCTCAGCATCTCTTCCCTTTTTTTCCAGGACCTCAAACCATGTGGTCCTGTCCACCATTAAAAACCATCTTTCCAAGCAGTCTCCATGTTTCCAGCGTCTTTCTTCCCATTTGGAACCGAACCCAGGTTCAGTTAGCATTTCTTCCAACACCATGTTTCCATTCATTCCACGGCTCAGGAAAAACAAACAAATCCTCTTCTCCCGAATCTTTTTAAAAATGGGAAATACGGAGGGGGCTTCAGAGTGATGGAAAGGTATTGCAGAATGAAACCATTGCATTAGAAAGTACCAATCTTCCCCATTTTGAATAAGAAGGGTGAACTATGCTACCAAAACAGATCCTATAGAAAAACTCTTAAGCACCATAAGAACAAAGGTTTGGGCAATATAAGAGGAAAGGAAAGGGAGGGAGAGAGAGGGCGGGGGAATTGCAAGGTAGATTTCAGGATTACATTAGCATCTATTACCTGTGATAGGCGTCTCTAACTGCTCTGGTTTTAGATTTAACACTGCATCTTACAAACACAAAAGTGGGAATTACTTTATCTGATAGAGAAAGAGGACTACTGGCAACATCAATAACAGTCCCAAATTATATTATTAATAATCTTAATAATAACCTTCAAAGTAGAGATTGCTGCACAGTGGAAAGGCGTGAAAAGAAAATAAGTCGGAAGGAGAGATTCATGCTTATTTGAAAAACAACAGCAGCATCACTGGCTTGACCTAGAATGCACTTTGTCTTCCTGCATTAAAGCTCTTACAAGAGGGGGGGATATTTCTGAGAATGTATTGTGATGATAGGTAATGGTATTATAGCTATTAATAAACAAGCTAGAAGTCAGAAGGTTCTTTTGGATTATAAACACGCCTGTATCTGCTTTAGTCAAGGAGAAGCGAAAAACAAAATAAAATAACGAGAAATGTTGAAGCCAAATGGCCAGCGCAATGTTTTCACATTTTGTAAACACAATACACACAGACACACACACACACACAGACACACACACACACACACACACACACACATTTGGTGGCACAGTGGTTAGAATGCAATACTGCAGGCTAATTCTGCTGACTGCCAGCAGTTCAATTCTCACCAGGCTCAAGATTGACTCAGCCTTCCATCCTTCCAAGGTCGGTAAAATGAGGAGCCAGATTGTTGGTGACTCTGTAAACCACTTAGAGAGGGTTGTAAAGCACTGTGAAGTGGCATATAAGCCTAAGTGTGATTGCTATTTGCAGATGTATTTCAATCAATAAGTTAGACTTATTCGTTTCAGTCCTGATTCTTTGCTAAGAAAATAAGCAAACAATAACCAACATTTGCCGAGCATGGTTGATGCTCTCCTTTTCTGCAACAAGACTCCCCTTCATGTGAGGCTGGCTTTTAGAATCCCCTTTTAGATTTGACAATGCTTAAAAAGACTGGTGGGATTCAGCCAGCTCGCACTTATTCGGGAGAACGGGTTGTTAACTTTCTAAGCAGTTCGGAGAACCGGTTGTTGGAAGAAATCTCATTTTGTCTTTTTCCACTTTACAGGGTAATCCTGTAAGGAAGGCAGGAAGGAAACATTCTGGTGTTGTTTCTAGCCGAATCTTAATTGCTCTGCTTACACAAATTGCTTCTCCGGTTAACCCTTATTACATTGTAACAGCTAAGGCGAAGCGCCCATCAACTTGAATGACATTGAGTTGGCCACGCCCATCCAGTCACATCACCACCGAGTCCAGCCTACTCAGCTGGTCATTAGGGAAGAGAACTGGTTGTTATATTATTTGAATCCCACCACTGGATAAAAACCTAGTTGTTTCATAAGCCAGGAAGGCTGAACTGTTAGGAGTAACCCTCATGCCAACAGATTTGGTCTTCATGACTATGGGTTAGTGTTTTAGTCAAGGCTCCCAAGTTTACAAGAATATAATTATTCTGATTTTAATTCAGTGTATATGGTTTTAATTGCAATTATGGCTTGGGAAGTTGTATGTGATTCAGAACCAGTAGGCTGAAGCTTCAAGAAGCACTGACAACAAATAATGAAATAAATTGCTCATCAAGTTAGGTGGATCATGAAATACAGCAGTTAATGTGTCCAGGCTCCCAAATACCTCCCCATATCTTAAAATATCAGAGATCTCACCAAATCTCATAAGGGTTTTAGCAAAAACACCCTGTATTTACAAGATTTGGGGTGCAGTACATATTATTAGACCACCAATTGACGGCTGTGACCAGGGGGGCATTCGCCCAGGTTCGCCTGGTGCGCCAGTTGCGACCCTACCTGAATCGGGAGGCTCTCACAACAGTCACTCGGGCCCTTGTGACCTCTAGGCTGGAATACTGCAATGTGCTCTACATGGGGCTGCCCTTGAAGAGCATCCGGCGACTTCAGCTAGTCCAGAACGCGACCGCGCAAGTGATTGTGGGTGCACCTCGGTTCACCCACATAACACCTATCCTCCGCGAGCTGCGCTGGCTACCTGTCGATCTCCGGATGCGCTTCAAGGTGCTACTAGTCACCCATAAAGCCCTGCATGGTAGTGGATCTGCGTACTTGAGAGACCGCCTTCTGCCAATTACCTCCCTGCGACCAATTAGATCTCATAGATTGGGCCTCCTCCGAATTCCATCGGCCAGCCAGTGTCGGCTGGCAACTACAAGGAGGAGGGCCTTCTCAGTAGTAGCCCCGACCCTTTGGAACGAGCTCCCCGTGGAGATTCGTACCCTCACCACCGTCCAGGCCTTCCGCACAGCCCTTAAGAACTGGCTAGCCCGTCAGGCCTGGGGACACAGATAGCCGCCCCTCCCGAATGATGAATGAATGTTGCTTATTATTTTTATTATATGTGTCTACGTCATTGTCTGTATTCCCCTTCCTGATTTTATGTGAGCCGCCCTGAGTCCCCTCAGGGAAAAGGGCAGCCTACAAATGTCAATAAACATTCCAAACATTCTAAACATTATATGCCTGCATTCCCCTGTTCTTCATTGTTGCATTTCTTAGTACAGCAGTGGAAAGCCCTACTTTAAATTTAAAATGTAGGCCAGTTTATTTTGTCTGATTCACTTTAATATACATGTACAACTTAAGTCACCTAAGTAGAGAGCAAGGAAAGCCATCCTAAGCCATTTGAATTAGATACATAGGAGTAGGTTTACCACTGCAGTTAACCAGATGGGTGTCACTTCTTCACTGGTAGGATATCAGCGTAATTCCACTTCATTCCCATAATTAAGCTCCGCATGTAATATAATAAAACAGAATTTATTTTAGTTTGTGCACTGTGCCTCTGGGAGACATAGAGGGGGACATTGAGCCTAATACTCATTATTCAAAATGATATTCATGAATTTGCAGACATATGAGTTATTTATTACCCATCATTTGATAACCACAAGAATCAGAAACTTTGTTGTCTTACGATTTTCAAGAATTGTAAGGCCTAAAGATGTCAAAGTAGAAACAATAGTTTTCAGGTCAGGTAGAACTGTTGTACAAAAAAGAAGAAAGAAAAGAAAGAAAGAAGAAAGAAGAGGAGGAAAAGGAGGATGATATATTAGCATATATTATCAGCAAATCTGACCTCTCATTTAATGTTGTTATCCAAATCTGATCCCTCATTGAAGGCAAGTTATTTGATTTGGTTAAGGAGAACTATTTCTTTTAGCTGGTTGTTCATCAAAAGAGGAACTTTTTTATGATTCACAAAAACATTTCCCTTGTGTACCGCATTCCTTAGGTTGTAAACCTAGCCATAACATGATAGGAAACTGCTCTATTTGTAGACCAGCCTAGTGTGGGAGAGTTCAATTCCTTCCATGATTCATTCATAAGCAGGGTAAACTTACAGATATTAAATAAATAATGCATGCAAAAAGGTTTCAGACAATCTTGGGTAAATATTTGCAATCTATCTAGCTCACAAATGCACCAAGCATCCAAGGACTGAAGAGTTTCCCTGACTTTTTTTTTCCATTTCTGAAAGTAACCACTCCCATGAGACTGAATATTCCTTGAGTTACGACCACCACTGAACCCAAAATTTCTGTTGCTAAGTGAGATAGTGGTTAAATGTGTTTTACGTGTTGTAGAAAGGCCATTCTACAGCCTTTCTTGCCACAATTGTTATGTGACCCACTACGGTTGTTAAGTTAGTAACACAGTTGTGAAGTGAATGCCAAACATCTGGGAAATCAGGAGATTCAGGCAGTTCAAATGAGTATAAATATTTATTACGAGTTTATGCTCTCTACAAGAATCTGGGAAATGTGCGGGAGATAAGAAAGGCATTCAAGGTGGGCTGGACTTAGCTCTCTTGTGGTCACGCCAAGACTCATGACTTATGACATGTTTCACCCCTCCCTTGGGGTCTGCCTAGTCTGGACTTAGCTCTCTTGTGGTCACGCCAAGTCTGGACTTAGCTCTCTTGTGGTCACGCCAAGACTCATGACTTATGACATGTTTCACCCCTCCCTTGGGGTCTGCCTAGTCCTCTCTTTTTTAGTGCCTTTGTAACTCTGGGAAGGAAACATTGTACATTGAGGACTGTCTTCCCCACTGATTTGCTTGTCAGAATGCCACAAAAGATTATCACAAAACCCTGGGACACTGCAACAGCCATAAATATGAACCAGTTGCTAAGTGTCCAAATTTTGATCATGTGACCAAGGGGATGTTAAAGGTAAAGGTTCCCCTTGCACATATGTGCTAGTCGCTCCCGACTCTAGGGGGTGGTGCTCATCTTTGTTTCAAAGCCGAAGAGCCAGCGCTGTCTGAAGATGTCTCTGTGGTCATGAGGCCGGCATGACTAAACGCCAAAGGTGCACGGAATGCTGTTGCTTTCCCACCAAAGGTGGTTCCTATTTTCTACTTGCATTTTCACGTGCTTTCGAACTGCTAGGTTGGCAGAAGCTGGGACAAGTCACGGGATTTGAACCGCCGAACTGCCGACCTTTCTGATCGACAAGCTCAGCGTCTTAGCCACTGAGCCACTGCGTTCCTAAGGGGACGTTACAGTGGTCCTAATTGTGAAAAAAATGGTCGTAAGTCACTTTTTTAGTGCCTTTGTAACTCTGGGAAGGAAACGCTGTACATTGAGGACTATCTGTAGGGAACAGGAGAGAAGGCCACAGATAGCAACAAGCCAAGGTATAACAGCAGTATGCTGTTTCTGTTTCCTAGCAGGCAGAGGATAGAAATACTCCAGACAAATTAAGGCACTTTAATCCAATATATACCCAAACCATCTGTTGATCCCAAACCTGGCAAAGTCACATCTGTTCATACTATCTTCAGCAGCATCTGACCTGCTCTTGATTTGCAAGTTTATAGGCCAATTGTGAATGTAAATGATGTGAAAAAGGAAAGTAAAGGAAGGAGCAAAGTGATTAGGATCCATGGCCCCTAGCAAAAAGGAAAAGAATAAGCCGTAAAATAAATTATATCTTGTAGCCAGTTCCAAATAAGTATGGTAAATAAGCTTGAAATCTCTCGGGGATACTAGGAAGAATCTTTTTTTTAAAAAAAAACACCCTCAACTCTTCTTTTTCATGCTTATAGCTTGTTAACCAGCTCAAAAAGATATGGGCTAGAATAACAACATACAGGTTTCAAATCAGGTTTGCATTTATGTTTATTGTGACATTAATGCAGTTTAGAGCCTTTCTGACATTAGCGTTTTTTTTTAACCATGTCCTTTAAAAATGTCTTAAGATATTTATTATTTATACTCTGCCCTTTTTTAGATGGAAAGTACAGTGGTTTTATATGGGGAGGCATATCTTGTCGACTTTTCACAAGCTATATAAAAACAGGTTTTGCCCAGATATCTTGCCTTAACCGATGCTGCAACGTTTCACAAGTGTGAAAAATGGCCATGTTATCTTTTCCATTTTCGTCATAACTTCAAACAGTCACTAAATGAACTCTTATACTTTGAGAGCTACCTGCGTTATTCTTCATACCTATAAATAACAATAACTTGTATGCCATCCTGTTTATATGCCAATATTTACATAAGTTTCCCTTTAAAGGCAGCACAGAAATTTCCTTGATACAAAATAGACACACCTCTATACTTGTGAGTCTTCTGTAAGTACTTTTCCCCTATTTTGCTTGCATTTCATTTTGGATTTAATTTATAGGCAAGGTCTACCTGGTTCTGAAAGAGCGGTGGCTCAGTCACTAAGACACTGACCTTGTCAATCAGAAAGGTCGGCAGTTCAGCAGTTCCAATCATTATGCCGTGTAACAGAGTGAGTTCCCATTACTTTTCCCAGCATCTGCCAATCTAGCAGTTCAAAAGCACGTAAAAATGCAAGTAGAAAAATAGGAACCACCTTTGGTGGGAAGGTAACAGTGTTCCATGAGCCTTCGGCTTTAATGTCATGCTGGCCACATGACCACAGAGATATCTTTGGATAGCGCTGGCTCTTTGGCTTAGAAATGGAGATGAGCACTGCCCCCTAGCACATATGTGCAAGGGGAATCTTTAGCTTTACCTTTACCTGGTTCTAATCATTCTGAAGTCAGGGTTTTTGTTCCCATATGATCCTATTCTGATCTGATGAAAGAAATGTCCTTCGGGGGTCCAGCTCCAAGTGGGGAAAAAGACACTGGAGACATGGAGGCTGCTTGGAAAGATGGTTTATTGTTGGGCAGGGCCGCATGACTTGAGCCCTGAACAGAAAAGGTGATCACATGCTTCAATGTTGGTGGAGAAGTAGTGAAGGGCAGAAGGAGGGGCTTGCTAGGCTTTTTATAACCTGTTTAGTCCCATCTCTCTGTTTCCTGTTCCTGTGTAAGAAATGTATTCTGATTGGTTGTCAGACTCCCATAGGGCCACGCAGGGACAACTCTCTGGGCTGTGTTTTGAATCCAGGTATGGATGAGTTCTCAGATGCCATGTGGAGAGTTGAGTAAAGTTCCAACATTATCATGCCTTTACTCCCATCCCCCCTGGGGCTGCAGTGGAGAAGTCTTTATTATGTAAAGTGGACTAGCCTGGCCTTCTCAATGGCCCATAGAAAAAGTGGGGATGGGCAGGAAGCTACAGGCATGTTTTAAAACATGTTTCTTTTCATAGCCAAAGAAATATTCTGCCTTTTCAATATTTCCTAGGATATTTCATTTTTCTGGGGGAGGGCTGGGTGATAACTTCCCACAGATCCCATTAGATTTCAGATGTCCTTAAAGTAAGGACAGATAGTCCTTTACTTTACCCCTTTAATTAGTTACTTAATAAGCATGAAGGGGATGACTTCCTATTTGGTGGATCTTAAAAGAGGAGTAGGGCAAAACAACTGACTTCCCAGCATCCTTTTGATGGTCTCCAACCCTCCTTGCCAAATAAAACTTGTATATTTTCCTCATGGAAGGTGCATGTAAAGTTTCAGCTCTCTTAACCAGCATTTGGTCTGGCATTTGGTAGGGAGCCAAATAGGTACCTGTAAGTCTTTGCAAAAGCCATTTTAAAGCTACATTCTTCAAAGAATGAACTTCAAATGGACTCTGGTTGAGCTCCATTTTGGACTGAGCCCTGATAAATTCCGCAAAGTCTTCTGCGGTGCAGGGCTATCCAACCTTGGCAACTTTATGATTTGTGATATGTATCTCCTACCTGGCTTTGTTTGATCTTTATTATGGTTTCTTCAGATGGAGTACTTGCCTTCAGTATTGCTTGGAATACATTTATTCATCTGTTTCATCTTTCTAGCATAAGCTCTCTAACAAGGGATCATTGTAAAATGTTGAGGGTTATAAACTAAATAGCTAATTTAGGTTGGGGAGCATTTGATAAAGCTTTCCAGAATGAGCACAAGCCAATGGAAGCAAATTTCTGGTGTGCTGATCCTGTTTTGCTTAGATTTTTTTTTAAAAAAAAATGAAAGGTGGTTCCTTTAAATTATAATGCCTGCAGCTTGCCAGGTGTTGCTGATTTTAATTCTCAGAATCTCTCACTGTTGGCCATGCTGAGTTCCTGGGATAATTATAATGGAGGGATACATTGGCGAGTCCTTCCTTGGTAAGGGTTTTTTCAGTGTTGCTGTAGTCAAAGTCTACAAAGAGCCAGGTGGTACAGTTGTTAGAGGTACTAATCACTGCAGGCTACTTCAACTGACTGCTGGCTGCCTGCATTTTGGCAGTTCAAATCTTTCTAAGATGGAAGGCTGAGTCAAACCTTGGGTAAAATGAGGACCCAGATAGTTGGGGGCAATAGGGCTGACTCTGTCAACTACTTAGAGAGGGCTGCACAGCTCTTTGAAGTGGTATATAAGTCTTATTGCTATTGCTACTACACTTTAGAAGAAGACAATTGTTGGTGAACTCTTCTCAAGGTAGGGAACCCTGTTCTGTAATATGTTATCTGTAATATTACTGAGTTACAATTCTGTATTGAAAATAAAAGCTCTCTAAGTAATAAGGCACATTCAAGGTAGCAAATTCTTGAGAATCTTAAGGGAGGAGGAATCCTAGCCCTGTTTTGAATTGGAAATAATATTTTCAGCAAAACTGCAATCTTTTTCTAATTATGCTTAAAAGCTATACAAAAGAACTGAGAAAGGGAAACAAAGTTATCTGGCTCGGAGGGAGATCATTAGCAGTAAAGAATATCATAATTCCTTATTGCAGTTGCCTCCATATTCCAAACTAAAATGGTTAATCCCTTTTTTATTTTATTTTTTGAGTGAACCACAGGGTGCACTTCTAATAGAACACCAGTTGCTTTGGGGGTTGGATACAAAACCTATTTGCTAATAATTAGATCTCTAAATTAGTCTTATTTCAATTTTTAATCCTACTTCTCTCCTTGCTGTGGCAGTCTCCTGTGGTCAAGGGATTTTTTTTTAAACTTCCCATCTATTTTCTCCTTATCAGCCCTTGTAATGAAACAAATATCAGATTAACAGAGTTGGAAGGGACCTTGTAGGTCATGTAGTCCAACCCCCCACTGCTCAAACAGGAGACCCTACACCATTTCTGATAAATGACAGTCCAATCTCTTCTTGAAAGTCTCCAGTGATGAAGCGCCCACAACTTCCAAAGGCAACTTCTGCTCCATTGGTTGATTGTTCTCACTGTCAGAAAGTTCCTGTTTGTTTCTAGGTCAATTTCCATCCATTATTCCTTGCATGCCCTTCAGGTGCCTTGGAAAATAGCTTGACCCCCAACTCCTCTCTGTGAAAGCCCCTCAAATATTGGAAGACTGCTAATATGTCTCCCCTGGTCCTTCTATTCACTTGACTAGCCATGCCCAGTTCTTGTAACTGTTCTTCATATGTTTTAGTCTCCAGTCCCCAAATATTCCTGGTTGCTTTCCTATGCACTCTTTCTAGAGTCTCAACATCTTTTTAATAGTGTGGTGACCAAAACTGGATGCAATACTCTAGGTATGGTCTTACTATCCTTCATATCATTCTCTACCGAATTGCGTTTGCAGTCATTTTTCAGGTAGGATTGTACAGGGATTTTCCTTTCTCTGTACTTCAAGTAATCCTGAGTCCAATCTTTACAAGGTTTGCTAAAAGGGGTGCTAGATGTACTTGCAAGGGCTTTGTGGGAAAATGGAATAAAACCGGATGACATGTTGTCATCCCAAAAGTGCTTTTCCAAAAGGCAACTGGACTTTCTTGAGTTTTTTTTTCTTTGAAAGCCTTTTGCTTCTCTCATTTAACCACTGCGCCAAGGTGGCGCAGTGGTTAAATGCAGCACTGCAGGCTACTTCAGCTGACTGCAGTTCGGCTGTTCAAATCCCACCAGGCTCAGGGTTGACTCAGCCTTCCATCCTTCCGAGGTGGGTAAAATGAGGACCCGGATTGTTGTTGGGGGCAATATGCTGACTCTGTAAACCACTTAGAGAGGGCTGAAAGCCCTTTGAAGCGGTATATAAGTCTAAGTCTAACTATTGCTTTGGCCTTGAACATTTTAATTAGGTTATAGAATATGATAGGGATGTGGTGGCTCAGTGTCTAAGACACTGAGCTTGTCGATCCGAAAGGTCGGCAGGTCGGCGGTTCGAATCCCTAGTGCCACGTAATGGAGTGAGCTCCCATTACTTGTTCCAGCTTCTGCCAACCTAGCAGTTCAAAAGCACGTAAAAAATGCAAGTAGAAAAATAGGAGCCACCTTTGGTGGGAAGATAACAGCGTTCCGTGCTACTTCGGCATTTAGTCATGCTGGGCACATGACCATGGAGACATTTTCAGACAGCGCTGGCTCTTCCTCTTCAGGAATGACTAGCACATATGTGCAATACCTAGAGTATTATAAAATACAAAGGTAAATAGAAGAACAATTGGGGGGATGGTGCAGTGAAGTGAGAAAAGATAAGGAGGAGAAAAGAAAAAGAAGCATTGACTTCTGACTCTGTTACAGTAAAATAAGGCATTAACATCAGATCACAGCTTTTTTCATAATAATATGAACAAGCCATTTCGGTGAAGACCCATCAGTCTAATCTGTAAAAGCCAAAGTCAAAGTTAATGGTCTTTTCCAGATCAGACATGAAGTTCAGAAGCGGTTTCCATGCGGAAACAAAAGTACTTGTGTTCTTTAATCAAAGTAGTCAGTTTTGCAATTTCCTTCAACTCCACCAATTTCTGCAATCAATTCTACCATTGCTAGGAATCAAAGTGTCCTGCCATGAAAACCTTCTGCTTCTCATCCAAGAAGCTTCTTTTGTTCATGACTTAGATGATTAAGGATAAAGGTAGTGCTCAACATACAGCTACAATTGAACCCAAAATTTTCATTGCTAAGAGAGACTATCAAGTGAGTTTTGTCCCATTATATGTCCTTTGAGGCCACTGTTGCAACCATCACAGATATGAGTCAGTTGCCAAAGATTCACATTTTGATCGTATAACCATGGTGATGCTGCAATTGTCATAAGTGTGAAAAATAATCCTGTCATTTTTTTCAATGCTGCTTTAATTTTGGTCATTAAACTAAGCATTTGGATGCTTGACAACTGACTCACACTTATGATGGGTGCAGTGTCCCAGAGTCATGTGATCCCCTTTTGTGACCTCCTGAGAAGCAAAATCAATGAGGAAACCAGATTCACTTAACAACTGTTTTACTAATTTAACAACTGCAGTGATTCGTTTAACAAAGGTAGCAAGAAAAATCATAAAAGTCATATAATGGGGCAAAACTCAACAAATTTTTCACTTAATAAATCTCTCACTTAACATAAATTTTGGGCTCAATGGTGGTTGTAAATTGAGGACTATCTGCCTAGTTGAGCAGTAAAATACATGGTGACTGTACTCTTTGTTTTCTCTGTGTAGTGCTTTATATAAATATAATTTATTAGAAACAGAATTTCTAATATTCCTCCCCTCTTTTTTTCTCTATTCCTGCTCACTTTTCCCCTCTAATGTTAATGCAAATGAAGAACTATTCCTCTTAACTTTGCAACCTCAGCAAATCAAGAATAATCCAAGAAGAGTTCTACTTCTATATGTTGATGTTAATATGTATTATTTCCATTTATCTGGTTACCCACCTCAAATATAAAACTCGGGGTGGTTGACGCCAATCTTGCAAGTCTGAAAGGCTGGATTGCCAGCCTGTTTAATTGAGGCTCTCGCTCCCATAGTGCTGATAAAGGAATGAGTAAACCATTCATGAGAATTGTTGCTTTCATTCTTTTCTTTTAAAAAAAAAATGTGAAAACTTCTGACATTTACACTTGTGTGTGTGTGTGTGTGTGTGTGTGCGCACACACACAGAATTGTGTGGGTTTTTTTAAATGAAAGAAATATATAAGTTAAGTGTTTGGATTCAAATGCTTCTCTAGTCTCATAGCTAGAATTGGATGGATGTGTAAAGCAATTGTTGGAAGGAGGGAGGGAGGGAAGGAGGGAGGGAGGAGCAAGTTCCTCTTAAGAGGCATGTTACATTAGACCGAAGTCCTAACTTGTCCTGCTTCCCACCATGGGCAACCATATGTCACTGGAAGGTTCAAAAGCAGGACATGTGTTCCCAGCATGCTTTCTCTCTTGCTATTATGTTGTTCAGTAATTCTGTCACTTCCAACTCTTTGTGATTCAATAGGCAACATTTCTGCAAAATTCTATGGCTCTGTTTCTCTGAATTCAAGTCTTTTCCTTGTGTTATCCATAACAGTCTCTCTCTCTCTCTCTCTATCTCTCTCTCTCTCTCTCTCTCTCTCTCTCTCTCTCTCTCCCTCTCCCTCTCCCTCTCTCTCTCCCTTTTTCTCTCTCTTCCTCTCTCTCTCCCTCTCTCTCTTTTCTCTTACTTTCTCTCTCTCTCTCTCTCTCTCTCTCTTTCTCTCTCTCTCCTTTTCTCTATTCCTCCCTCCTTCCCTTCCTTATTTCCATTTATTTTTCCAAGCATCAGATTGGGTGCCCAAAATATCCCAGTTTCAGCTTTATGATTAGTGTTTCCAATTAGTAATGTGGTGTACTTCATCTAGTATTGAATGAGAGAGCTATTTTGAAGGCGTGGTTAAATGCATACAGAGAGGAGCCAGGAGGCTCTAATCCCAAAGGTTCTTTTTAACAAAAGGCCACTGGACTTTCTTGGATTTGTTTTTCTTTGAAATCATTTTACTTCTCATCTAAGAAGCTCCTTAAAAACCTTTTGGAAAAAGGACCTTGGGATAACCATGATCTGGATCACTGAGAATATTCCTAGACACAGGAAATTAAATTTAAGTCCCGTCTTCCATCCTCCCAGGTTGATGACTTTAAGCCGGTTTGTCTTTTTCAGCCCAAGGAAGAATGTAATGGCTAACCCCTTCCAAAAATGTTGCCATCAAAAGTGCCTAGATTTGTCCAGCACTAACCAGGAGTCCAGGATACTTAAAAATGCACACACAGTATTCAATTATTTGTCAGTCCAAGGCATTTTTCAGTCATTTCATCATAATTCAAAGACATCACTTTTACTTTATTTACCTTCTAAATGGTCTATCTTTTCTAGACATACTTTGTGGCTGGGAAAACTATGACTTTGACTCTATGTTGTGATGGGTAGGGCATGACTTTGCAACCAGCAACAAAAAATATCTTTGTGTCTCTGTGATGGATCTGTTCTTTAATATTTTAACACGGAACTTGGGATTCTTATGTGCAATAGCATGAAACTTTTGATCTATGGTGCTGAATCTTGTTGGAAATGGGGCCAGCTTAGAAAAATGTTGTTAAAATAAATTCTTTTTTCAGTACTGGCAAAGATGATAGATACGTATCCTGGACAGCATTTACAATGGCTCTCCATTGGTGGTGTCTCTGCTTCTTTGCTGTTTCCATCCATGCTGGGAAAGCAAGTGCCAATCACTTTTCTTTGCTTGAGTAGGTCTTTGAGGAGACATGGCTACCATCAATAGATCTTCAGTAGGAACTTCTTTCTTTGACTTGCCCTCATTCTTAGGACAGAATTGAATAACAGAGTTGGAAGGGACCTTGGTCCAATCTGCTACTCAGGCAGGAGACCTTATACCATTTCAGACAAGTAGCTGTCCACTCTCTTCTTAAAAACCTCTAGCAACGGAGTACTTGATTGATAGACCTATGAGAAGAAAACATGTTAATTTTCTGTCCCCTAAGTTAAGAGGGAAGCAACGGGCAATATTCCTATCAAATTGGCTTAGCTAAAACGTGAGCCACAGTGACGCAGTGGTTAGAGTGCAGCACTGCAGGCTACTTCTGCTGACTGCCGGCTGCCTGCAATTTGCCAGTTCAAATCTCACCAGGCTCAAGGTGGACTCAGGTTTCCATCCTTCCAAGGTGAGTAAAATAAGGACCCAGCCTTTTGGGGGCAATAGGCTGACTCTGTAAACTGCTTAGAGAGGTCTGTAAAGCACTGTAAAGCAGTATATAAGTCTAAGTGCTATTGCTAAGCACTATTAAGAAAAATCCCTCTTTTCACTGATCCATGGAATTAGGGGACTAACACCCCATTCCACTAGACTACTGGCAAACTTGCAAAAAAAATGCACTTTGGTTCGCTGGTCCCCCCTCAGAAGGTCTCTTTGGAGGAGGCCAAAGAGATCTTGATAACATGGTTGTAGAGAATAAAGACCAATGACCTATGGAATGAAAGACAGCAGGCAGATCACACTGCACAGTAGAAACCAGAAAATATTACTTTTGATGTACAGCAAGAAAAGATTCTGTCACCTTCACAGTGGGTTGATGCTGGGTTGAGGACAACATTGTGCATTCATGTGCTGAAGAAAACTGTCCTTGTGCCACTTCTGCTGGTATTCCATCAATTCCTGTGGCTTTCTTGTTAGCAATATTTTCCAGGGTCCATTTAACTTCAGTTCCAGAATTTCTGGCTATAACTTATTGATCAAACCTTGGTGCGTGCCTTCAATTTGTTGATTTTGGAGTTGGCGGGGGGAGGGAGGGGTTACAGTTTTTCCCTATATTCCATCCCTTTTTCATTCCTTTCTCTAAAATATTTCTCTGTTGCATCTATATCTTTATCTAGAATTAAATGATTTAAATCAGAAGATGATAACTTACACAGACTAATGTGAAGTAAGAGAGAGAAAAAGAAAACATTTATCTTTTCAGGAAAGATCCTCCTTATTTCTGTAGCTCTCTTAAATCCTTAGTAAATAAATAATTTATTTAAATAATGCTGATTCAATAATCAGCAATTAGTACTGTTACTAACAATGTATTTACTATGTATTATTGTGTTTTACAAATGTATATGCCTCCATCACCTAAAAGGGATGGATGGATAGAAAAGATAGATAAGATAGATGATAGATAAGATAGATAAAGATATATATTCAGCAGTCTCATTCAGAAATAAATGTATGAGGACATACTTTGTATAATTGAAACCGAATTGCATACAAGGTCAAGTGGGATAGAGAGTATTTTGTCCAAGGAATCTGTATTCGAGGTGGCGCAGTGGTTAAATGCAGCACTGCAGGCTACTTCAGCTGACTGCAGTTCTGCAGTTCGGCTGTTCAAATCTCACCGGCTCAGGGTTGACTCAGCCTTCCATCCTTCCGAGGTGGGTAAAATGAGGACCCGGATTGTTGTTGGGGGCAATATGCTGACTCTGTAAACCACTTAGAGAGGGATGAAAGCCCTATGAAGCGGTATATAAGTCTAACTGCTATTGCTATTATATTGAAAATCTCTGCGCAAAATTTTTAATCGCAGGTTGATGTGGAAATTAGACAGAATGGAGATATATGATCAAACATGCGTGAAAAAGGCATGGAATTGATGCATTAAAGTTTATACATCTTTAGCCCTCTGCTCTGAAAAAGACATTAGATACTGAAAAAACAATTCCCTTTGAACTATGATTTCCTCATTATACTTAACATTATTATATACATATTATTTAAATCTATGTATTCAAATTATGTTTATGCTGCCTCTTTCATGACTATGAAAGACTCATCTTGGATTCATCTTCAGATGCTATTTGGGTAGATTCATCTTTGGGTGCTATTAAAACACCCAGAAATATATTTAACAATTAAATGTTAAACCAGTTAACAACTTACCCGTTAAATATGCAAGTGATTGCTTCTAAGCGTACAGTCACCGAATAATTTCTCGTAACGATAAAACTGATTTTGAAAGGATGCTCTTACTGATAGGATATTTTCCCCTGTCCACTTTAATTGCTGTGTTCATATTTTAAATGAAGTGTGCAAGTCAATTGTTTAATTTAGATTTAATAGGACAATTATTGTATGACAAGTTAATGCCAAATAACACTTAACAGGTTTTTTTTCTGAAGATTTTAGTGAGTTTTCTATTAAGGTATCTACAAGATAGTAGACAGTTTACCTTGAGAAATATGAAACCAGAATTTTTATTTTCACATCCATTTCTATTCTGCTTCTGGTATATTTTATTATCAGGGATTTAATTCCTGAACTCCCAGGGCTGTGAGAAATGATTTTTTTCCCCCCATAAATGAAAAAAAGTCCCCATAGTAATAATCTCTAACAAAAGTACCTTTTGCTTGAAATGGAAAAGAATTGTATTTGATTGTAATTATTAAGACAGTAGTATTATTCTTTTTCCCTGGACTAATACATAAATTAGGCCATGATTATTCTTCAAACTATAGGTTTCTTCAGTGCGGCTCTTCACTCAAAAGTTGTGAAGAAAAATTCAGAGTATTTAATAGAATAACAGACAAATGGCTGTCCAGTCGCTTCTTAAACGAAATAATAGTTAGAAGAGGCCTTGGAGGTCTTCTAGTCCAACCCCTGCTCAAGCAGGAGAACCTATACCATTCCAGACAAGCTGTCCATTATCTTCTTAAAAGCATCCAGTGATGGGGCACCTACAACTTCTGAAGGCAAGCTGTTCCACTGGTTAATTGTTCTCACTGCCAGGAAATTTCTCCTTAGTTCTAGGTTGCTTCTCTCCCTGGTTAGTTTCCATTCATTGCTTCTTGTCTTTCCTTCTGGTGCTTTGGAAAATAGATTGATCCACTCTTATTTGTATCAGCCTCTCAAGTATTGCAACACTGCTATCCTGTCAGTCATCCTTATTCCTTCTTTTCTCTAGACTGGCCATACCCAGATCCTGCAACCATTAGGACTTCATGAGATGGGGTGGGGGGGATCTTTCAGTCTCCTGATGGGACATGCTAATAATTAGAAGGTTTGTTAGCTTGAAACTTAAATACTTTGGCCACCTAATGAGAAGGAAGGACTCCCTGGAGAAGAGCCTCATGCTGGGAAAGATGGAGGGCAAAAGAAGAAGAAGGGGATGGCAGAGAATGAAGTGGCTGGATGGAGTCACCGAAGCAGTAGGCTTGGGCTTAGATGGACTCCAGAGGATGGTAGAGGACAAGAAGGCCTGGAGGAACGTTGTCCATGGGATCACAATGGGTTGGACACGACTTCACAACTAACAACAACAACAACAAAAACATGACTAACTTCTAAAAGAAAGGGTTTAAATATATTTGAATAAACATTTGGAAGAGGTTTGAATGCCAAAAATATATCTGCACTTCTTTTCATGAAGATATTGGGGATTTGGGGAAGAACTTTTAAAATCAAGCAGCCCCAAGAAAACAGTAAGATTGCTGTGCCATCTGCATTTCTGGTTTCCTTTGAGAAATGCTCTAGTGGCATCAGTTCAACTGAGCCCTGAGGGTGAATTTGTCTTTCAAGCACCAGTTTCATGCTACATGCTTGGAGCTTGAATCTAGTTAGAAAGTGGTTCTTTGCAAATTGATCTTTCCAATCAGGGCTCTTTTCAAAACTCATTATTTATGGGATAAAATTGTTTATTCCCTGCATACCATCACTTACCCCCCCCCCCCTTCTCTTCCTGGCCTTCAATCTTAGTTCTTTAATTTAATGTATCTCCCAGCAATTAATGTCCTTGACTGGTAATGTTTCAATGGCAGACAACTTCATCTTTGCAAGAAGAAGCTGTGCTTTGGAAGGAAATGTAATCTGCAATGACGTCAGATTGTATTTCCCCATGACAGAGACATCTATATGCAAAATCAGTGTTTTCTTTGGGATATTACAAGCTGCAAACTTTTCACCTTGGCCGAAGCATTTCCATGTTTCTCTTCCCTCTGGCTTCCCTTCATCTCCCTCTCATATCACGTAATGTCATTTTATCCGTAACAGGGCATCAATTGATTCTTTCTTGGTACCTTAGGAACTTCCACAGTAAATAGGGCAGAGCACCCAATGGTTTTTAACCAGGCATTTTTTTCCCCGAAATCAGATTTGCAGATTTTAGCAAATGACGTCTGGTACCAGACTTGAAAATTTTCCATTTATAGAATAACAGAGTTGGAAGGGATCTTGGAGGTCTTCTAGTCCAACCCCCTGCTCAAGCAGGAAACCCTATACCATTCTGTGGCACAGTGATTAGAGTGCAGTATTGCAGGCTACTTCAGCTGACTGCTAGCTACAGTTCAGCGTTCAAATCTCACCAGCTCAGGCTTGATTCTATCCTTCCAAGGTGGGTAAAATGAGGACCCGGATTGTTGGGGGCAAGAGGCTGACTGTAAACCGCTTAGAGAGGGCTGTTAAAGCATTATGAAGCAATATATAATGCTAAGTGCTATTTCTATTGCCATTGTCCAATCTCTTCTTAAAATTATCCAGTTCTGGAGCAATAACGACTTCGGAAGGCAAGCCATTGCACTGATTAATTGTGTCAGAAAACTTCTTATTAGTTTTAGGTTACGTCTCTCCTTGGTTAGATTACAACTATTGCTTCTTGTCCTGCCTTCAGCTGCTTTGGAGAATAGCTTGACTCCCTTTTCTTTGTGGCAGCCCCTGAAATATTGGGACACTGCTATCATGTCCCCCCTAGTCCTTCTTTTCATTGAACTAGACATACCAATGAAACCTACTCTAAATTGAAGTGCAAAGCATTTTTGGACCAAAAATCAACTTTCAGTTTCCTGCATGGTGGCTACAGTTGAGAATTTAATGGCAGTGGTGGGGGAGGCAAAGGTCAGAATAAAAATTCTACCAACTTTCATTCCAATTTAAATGTAATTCCACTTACATATACTAAAATAGTCATACTAACTACTTAAAACTCATTTAAAATGACTATTTTACTTAGATTTAATATTTCTTTCCTTTCGGTCACATTAAGCAGTATAGGGTTTCAGCCAATTTTTCAGGGTCAACCAGGGTTTATAATGCTATATCAATGGTGAGTTCCGGATCCTGTTGCATCTGGTACGGTGCAACAGGGCCAGGCGTCCACCACATGAATGTGCGCAGCACGTGCGCACATGTGTACTTACTGCCCACGATGCTCCATGACGCCTCTGCGATGCTCCAGCTTCTCGGGGGAGCATCACACAGGCGCCGTATGCTCCGTGCAGGTGCGCAGAAGCCCCCAAAACTTCAAATACAGGTAAGGAATGCATGTGGGCAGGTGGACCCTCCAGAGCACCGTACCAAAACGGTACCTGGTGCTTCCGGCAGGCACCGGTACACCCATATCGGGCATACCAGTTGTAACCCACCACTGTGGTATATACACTTCAAGGACTTCAGTTACAATTGCAATGAAGTAACAATAATACTTATATACTGCTCCAGAGTGGTTTACAGCCCTCTCAAACCGGTTTACAATGTCAGCCTATTGTCTCCCAACAATCTGGCTCTTCGTTTTACCAACCTCATAAAGATTGGAAGGCTGAGTCAACCCTGAGCCAGTCAGGATCGAATTCCTGGCTGTGGCCAGAGTTAGCCTGCAATGCTGCATCCTAACACCTGTGCCACCATGGCTCTTATTAATTACCGTAATTATCAGCGATTAAATAGCTGTGCCAGCAGGTTACACAACTTTGCCAAAGGTCTAAGAAATCATGCAAATTTGTACTACTCAGGGTATGTTTCCATTGGTAACTTGGTAAAGCTTAAGGTAATCATTTCTGAAATATGGCAAGTCAAATTTCTCCATAAATAGGCTTGAAACCAACTACATATGCTAAAAAAAAAAAAATTAGAGAAGACCAAATTGGCAGATACATCCAGTCCCAGGAATAAAGCCGTTCTGAGGAACATTGCATTTAGAACGTTTAATTATATCATTAAATTTATCTACAGGCTGACCTGAAATTCAGCTGAAAAACCTATTTATGCACAAATTGTTTTTAGAAAAAATGCAGTCTGGATGGGAGAGATAATGATTCCCCCCCCCCCCTTCCTCACATTCTCCCTTCTTGGAAAAGCAGAGTCATCAGTCAACCAAAGTTGCCTTTGTCACAAAACAAGGAAATAAAACATTTTTCAGAAATACCGCTTTCTTCACAAACTTGATATGATACGATAGCTTTATTGATTGGCCTACAGGCCATATCGAAGCAAAAGATTCAAAGACACATTGCCAATAAAATCTTATACATACAATTTAAAATAGAGTAAGGTAAAATACAATAGTTATAGGATAAGATACAATATAATTTAATACGTAAATATGTAAAATAGAATAAATTGACATAAAATTATATTTTGGTGTCACCCTTACAATGTACCCCAATCAGTCCCACATATGCAAATCTCAACCGAACCATTTTCTGTAAGTACTGTGCTGTGTTAAATGTTATTTCCAGGTTCTGCCCGCACATAAAGTTGTTTTGAAATGGGAATCCCAGTGGGTCCTTCGTTTGCTATATGGACCAAGGTACCTGCCTCTCATCCTCTTATACAAGCAACAATCAAATAGGATGTGAGCCACGTCTTCTAACTCTGTCGCTCTGCAAATGCAGAGATGATCATTGTAGGGCAGTGGTGGGTTCCGGATCCTGGTGCAACTGGTACGGTGCAATGGGGCCCGGTGTCCACCACCTGAACACATGCAGCATGTGCACAACGCACACATGTGTCCTTACCTCCTGCGACGCTCCACGATGCCTCCATGATGCTCCAGCTGCTTGGCAGAGTGTCGCGCAGGTGCTGTACGCTCCATGCATGTGCACGGAAGCACCGAAGAGCTCAAATACAGGTAAGGATGACGGGCAGGCTGGTGGGCCCTCTGGAGCACTCTACCGGAATGGTACCTGGTGCTCCTGGTAGGCACCAGTACGCCTGTACCGGGACGTACTGCCTGCAACCCACCACTATTCAGTGACGTGCGGTCAGCTTTTTGGCTGGTGAGGCACTTTTTAGACTTGTGGACTTCAACTCCCAGAATTCCACAGCCAGGCATGCTCAGTTCCGATTTAAAGCGACAGCATTTTTCCCCCTTGCAAAATAAGTTTTCCTGTTTTTTTTCTTCTCCCTCCCCCTCCTTCCTCCCTCTCTCCCTCCCTCCCCCCTCTCTCAAACAGACACACGCACACAGAGAAATTGGATCCCTCTCTCACTCTCAAACAAACACAAACACAGAAGTTGGATTGGATATATTTTCCAAAGGCTTGAAAGCAGCTCCTCTGCCATACCCCCCTTCCCCTGCTGCCTTCCGATCAAACTTTTTGAATTCCTCTCCCCTCCCCCCACACACACCTTTTCCAGCTGTTTCAGAGACGATTTCAACTCTGCTTCTGCCTGGCCTGCCCTCATGAAAGGCCAGAGCTCTGAGTCAGACTGAGCTAGTTGCTCCCAGAGAACTCTAAAAAGCCTCTAAAAATGCCCTCTACAGGAGGCGAGAGAACACGGGCCTCCTTTGCATATGAAATTTTTTGCTTGTTAACCCTTCCTTAACTCTTAGAGAAACTCTATTTCTCTGGCCTCCTCCTATAGTTAACACTAAGCACTGTTCCAAGTCACTGTGAATCTGGTAGCAACTACCTTGACTTTAATTATTTTTAAAAAATTCTTTAAAATTCTTTCCTTTTCCTCATGACTGGTGAGGCCACGCCTCCCCTGCCTCTAGTGACTGCACGTCCCTGCCACTATTGTAGGGTATGGAATGGAATCTCCCATATCTGAGCATTGTGGCAAGCTTTTGTCTTTGTCACAGAACAAGCAAATAAAACATTTTTAGAAATACCGCTTTCTTCACAAACGTGGTTTTTCTGAAAACCGAAGTCTAACGTGTTCCTTTGGGGAAGCTGGGATGCATTTGGAAAAGTCTGGGGTAGGGGGTGGATTGGATAACCACTTTGTTATCCATATTAACATTTAATATTTCCCTACTAGAGTTTCTAAAGAAAGGTTTATTTATTATTCAATATTTTCACCCCATCTGGTATTTCACCTGCTGTCAGCCCTTACAAGTGGTGCATAATCTCCTGGGGAGGTGTATCTCTCTCTTTTTCTGATGAAAGCAGATGATAACTTGGTGCAGTTGAAGACAAATAGAGAGATAGATATGCAACCTTTCATTTTTCCAGTCCGCTGAGTTTATGGACAGGATTACAACATGGCTTATTTTAAAGGAAGATGGATTTTTGCCATCCACTGACCCATCGTACCTTCAGACAAAATGGTTTTGAAAGATAATTTTTCTTGCCACCTTAAATCGGTTTTCCATGTAGTGTTGAGCGGCCCTATATGGCACCAGCTAAATGCCTGTCATTAAGAGTGGCAGCTGGTATGAAAAGAGGGAGAGGCTGTAGCTTCCATTGCTTCATAAGATCAGCAGTGGGCGAAAGCAGGGAATTTATTGTCAGGCTGATAGGGATTTCAGACATATATTCTTTTTTCATCCCCTGGAAGAAGCTGCTGCTGCTGATACGTCTCCTCCTCCTCCTCCTCCTCCTCCTCCTCCTCCTCCTCCTCCTCCTCCTCCTCCTCCTCCACCCCCTCCTTCTCCTCCTCCTCCTCCTCCTCCTCCTCCTCCTCCTCCTCCACCACCACCACCACCACCACCACCACCACCACCACCACTTCTTCCTCCTCCTCCTTCTTCTCTCCTACAGAAGAGACTTCTGCTTTGGTTTTTTAAAACCACATTTTCAATGCACTTTAGAATTTGTTTTGGGATATTCTGAGCCTTCTTGAGCACCAGGATAAAAGGTGGAAGATAAAGCTATTTTCTAAAGGACCAAAAGGCTAGACAAGAAACAATGGATGGAACCAAGGAGAAAAAGCATTACTAATAGCACTATTCCAGTATTTGAGGGTCTGCCTGAAAGAAGAGGGGGTCAAGCCCTTCTCCAAAGCACCAGAGGGCAGGAGAAGAAGCAAAGGATGGAAACTAACCAAAGGAGAGGAGCAACCTGGAATTAAGGAGAAATGTCTTAAAAGTGAGAACAGTTAACCCATGGAACAGTTTTCTCTTCAAGACGTTATGGGTGCTCCATCACTGGAGGTTTTTAAGAAAAGACTGGACAGACACCTGTCTGTATAGGATCTCCTGCTTGAGCAGGGAGGGGGATGGACTAGAAGACCTCCAAGATCCCTTCCAATGCTTGTTATTCTGTAAACTTTTAAGCACGCAAATGTGAATACCAATAAACTCACATTTGCTTGCTTAAAAATAAATTGGAATTGGAATTGGAATTGGAAAGTTTATTTATAGGCCGCCCTTTTCCCTGGGGGGACTCAGGGCGGCTTACAATTCATGGGGAGGGGAATACAAACAGTGAGACATAAAACAATACATAATTAAAAATAGAACACAACATTCATCATTCGGGAGGGGACGGATTACAATCTAACCCCAGGCCTGATGGGATAGCCAGATTTTAAGGGCTGTGCGGAAGGTCTGGAGGGTGGTGAGGGTACGGATCTCCACGGGGAGATTGTTCCAAAGGGTCGGAGCTACTACCGAGAAGGCTCTCCTCCACGTAGTCGCCAGTCGACACTGACTGGCAGATGGGATTCGGAGGAGGCCTAATCTGTGTGATCTAATTGGTCGCGAGGAGGTGATTGGCAGGAGGCGGTCTCTCAAGTCTCTCAAATAAACCCACATGCCTCTCTCACTGATATATAAGCGATCCTCTATATTTGGATTAGACTAGGATAAGAAACATGACCCAGATATTTTATTCTATATTCAAAGTGATATTGCAGATTCATAACTTTAGCACTATCTCTTCTCAGCATGTCCTTACCTTATATTTTTCATTTATTGGCCTAATACTTGAATGTGAACTGACTCTCTTAGTTGGCTCTCCAAATCACTGTTTGATAGTTATAGCCAAGAGGCACATGGCTTAAAGGTTCTTAAGATGGTAGCTGGACCTATATTTACTGTAATAACCTGTGTGTAAACATAAATGAGTGCTATTATCTTGTCTTCTGTGCCGCCTGATGATGTCATATTTGACAAATAAAAGTACGTAGGGAGACCATTGGTGCTGATACACTTATTGATCTGTTCTCAGCTTCCATT